>NW_027484919.1:0-7500 GCF_050908995.1 Andrena cerasifolii
CGGC
The DNA here is from genome assembly GCF_050908995.1 of Andrena cerasifolii. Lineage (NCBI taxonomy): Eukaryota > Metazoa > Arthropoda > Insecta > Hymenoptera > Andrenidae > Andrena > Andrena cerasifolii. Next base: position 5 of record NW_027484919.1, read on the forward strand.
AATAACCTTGACAGCTAGGTTCCTAAGCGCTATGACGCTCCTCGCACATATATTAAACTTTATAGGACTAATACTATTCAGTAACGCATCTTTGATGGCTTTCGAGTCAACAAATCTAGATTTACAGCTCGGTAACGGTTCTACGATAAATTCTTTCATTTTGGTAACAGTGATTGCATGTGACTTGGATACGGAGACTGACGGCGGAGCATGGGTACCATCCCCTCTGGCGGCTGAAGCATACGTGCCAGCTAATAAAACCTGACTGTTGGAATTGCTAGTCTCAATGGCATTAGCTACTGAGCTAGTAATCTTATCTCCCAAATTGTTATTCAGTGTTCTTTGCTGTTCCACGCCAGCGTCCACCAGTCTCCGCAACTCGGCACCAAGGGCATCGCCCATTCTCTGCGTCACAGCCGATATTTCGCTTAATAGCAAGTCTGATTGATTCGATTTAATCGTGGAGACAAATTGATCCCTGAGTTCGCTAAGTTCATGGTGGCGCGCTGCTAAATCTATATACGCTCGACTAATTTTAGTATACAGACTCCTCATATATGCCATTGCCTCATTGATGGCTATCGTTCGCGCTTTGGGCTCCTTGGCCGGCATGGTGCTGTCGAGGTTATACAGGTGTCCATTAATGTCGCAATCAACAGTATCAAAGTAGCTCCTTGGAATGGCGTAGAATGCTGTCGTATTATCGGAGGTTCTATCACCAGGAGGACTGCCTGGGCTCAACTGACATCGCGCCCGCTTGCTTGATTGAGGGGTAGGAGTACCCATAATCGGGTCTCTACTCCACTTTGGATCTATAAATGATGAAATAAAAAGAAAGAAAGAAAAAAAGGAAGAAAAATAAGAAAAATAAGAAAGAGAAGAAAAAGACGAAAAAGACGAAAAAGACGAAAAAGACTAAAAAGACGAAAAATAAGAAAGATAAGAAAAATATAAGAGAAATATAAGAGAAATATATGAGAAATAAATAAGAAATATAAGAGAAATATAAGAGAAATATAAGAGGAATATAAGAGGAATATAAGAGGAATATAAGGGAAATATAAGAGAAATATAAGAGAAATATAAGAGAAATATAGGAGAAATATAGGAGAAATATAGGAGAAATATAGGAGAAATAGAGGAGAAATATAGGAGAAATATAGGAGAAATATAGGAGAAATATAGGAGAAATATAGGAGAAATATAGGAGAAATATAGGAGAAATATAGGAGAAATATAAGAGAAATATAAGAGAAATATAAGAGAAATATAAGAGAAATATAAGAGAAATATAAGAGAAATATAAGAGAAATATAAGAGAAATATAAGAGAAATATAAGAGAAATATAAGAGAAATATAAGAGAAATATAAGAGAAATATAAGAGAAATATAAGAGAAATATAGGAGAAATATAGGAGAAATATAGGAGAAATATAGGAGAAATATAGGAGAAATATAGGAGAAATATAGGAGAAATATAGGAGAAATATAGGAGAAATATAGGAGAAATATAGGAGAAATATAAGAGAAAAAGAAGAGAAAAAGAAGAGAAAAAGAAGAGAAATATAAGAGAAATATAAGAGAAATATAAGAGAAATATAAGAGAAATATAGGAGAAATATAGGAGAAATATAGGAGAAATATAGGAGAAATATAGGAGAAATATAGGAGAAAAAGAAGAGAAAAAGAAGAGAAATATAAGAGAAATATAAGAGAAATATAAGAGAAAAATAAGAGAAATATAGGAGAAATATAGGAGAAATATAGGAGAAATATAGGAGAAATATAAGAGAAATATAAGAGGAATATAAGAGAAATATAGGAGAAATATAGGAGAAATATAGGAGAAATATAGGAGAAATATAAGAGAAATATAAGAGAAAAATAGGAGAAAAATAGGAGAAATATAGGAGAAATATAGGACAAATATAAGAGAAATATAGGAGAAATATAGGAGAAATATAGGAGAAATATAAGAGAAATATAAGAAAAATAAGAAAGGTGAGACAAAGAAGAGAAAGAAGAGAAAGAAGAGAAAGAAGAGAAAGAAGAAAAAAGACAAGTTTTGGGAGAGAAAGGGTAACGTAAAGAGAGAAAAAAAAATGAAAATTAAACCGTTGGGGCCCTGCCCCCTGTTGATACGGTCCTTTCCTTCTTATTGGAGTGGCCCTGGCATCGTCCTAGATCCAGTAGCATATGGTCATTCGCCGTTCTCTTCAATTGCAACTATATTACGCTTCACAGCTATCTAAATCTAAAAGCTATAGATAAAACAGTATATAACCATTAACAGTACTAGTAAATAAATGATGGTCCGAAAAAACCCCGCGTTCAGCACCACTTGTTAAAATTTTGGGCAATTTTTGTCCTGGGGCCCCTTTAGGCGCCTTTGGAATACGGTACTCAGCGTGCCCGATATGCTCCTTACTAACACGGCCCTGAAAGGCGCGGCAAGATGGCCGCTCCCATGCACCTGTCACCTGGAAAAGTTTATTCGTTAATAACGAGCAAACTATATTAGCCACACGCACGTGCAATAGCTCGTTCTACTCGGAAAAATGCCACAATTAATATATTATATAGGTTTAGTTTGCAACCACTTCTATATGTGGCTATTACGATCGAAAACTTCTCGACCGACAAACGACCATGTGCGTACGCAGAGACACATTTATCACTTAATTTATGCTTTTTATCGCGTAAATACCAACAGGTGTTGCACATAGCTCGACTCAATGCACTTAGCACTACACTCTGGACAGCACTACTGATGCACATTTATAATACAAACACTCGATTATCGCAAAACGACGCGGAGCAAAACACAACGTATTACACCGCCATTAAGAGAGTCATAGTTACTCCCGCCGTTTACCCGCGCTTTTTTGAATTTCTTCACGTTGACATTCAGAGCACTGGGCAGAAATCACATTGCGTCAACACCCTCGGGGGCCATCGCAATGCTTTGTTTTAATTAGACAGTCGGATTCCCCTAGTCCGTGCCAGTTCTGAGCTGAGCGTTGAATGGCGGCCGAAGAGGACGACCACGACGGTAAAACCGACACGGAAGCCTCGCAGCAAGGAAGATCCGCGGGAGGCGATGGCACGGGACCGAGCTCGGATCCCGGATGCGAGACCGAAATCCCGACCGTTCACCTCACCCAGGCCCGGCTCGTCAACCAAACCCGTTTCCCAACCAAGCCCGACACGCCCCGCTCCTCAGAGCCAATCCTTATTCCGAAGTTACGGATCCAATTTGCCGACTTCCCTTACCTACATTAATCTATCGACTAGAGGCTCTTTACCTTGGAGACCTGCTGCGGATATGGGTACGAACCGGCGCGACACCTCCACGTGGCCCTCTCCTGGATTTTCAAGGTCCGAGGGGAAGATCCGGACACCGCCGCAACTGCGGTGCTCTTCGCGTTCCAAACCCTATCTCCCTGCTAGAGGTTTCCAGGGAACTCGAACGCTTATACAGAAAAGAAAACTCTTCCCGGATCTCCCGACGGCGTCTCCAGGTCATTTTGGGTTACCCCGACGAACACTCTTACGAGGGCCCGAATGGTTTGCGGTTCCGCTACCGGGTTCCGGAATAGGAACCGGATTCCCTTTCGCCCAACGGGTGTGTGTCTCTCTAAAAAAACTCTGTTTTAGGACACCACATCTGCATAGGATTTCTCTTAGGGCTTAGGATCGACTGACTCGTGTGCAACGGCTGTTCACACGAAACCCTTCTCCACGTCAGTCCTCCAGGGCCTCGCTGGAGTATTTGCTACTACCACCAAGATCTGCACCGACGGTGGCTCCAGGCAGGCTCACGCCCAGACCCTTCTGCGCACACCGCCGCGACCCTCCTACTCGTCAGGGCTTCATGGAGGACGGTCACCCGCGAGCGGATGGCACGTCCCTCCCCACTTGCCGCTGACGGCGGAGTATAGGCGCGACGCTTCAGCGCCATCCATTTTCAGGGCTAGTTGCTTCGGCAGGTGAGTTGTTACACACTCCTTAGCGGATTCCGACTTCCATGGCCACCGTCCTGCTGTCTTAAGCAACCAACGCCTTTCATGGTATCCCATAAGCGTCGACTTAGGCGCCTTAACTCTGCGTTTGGTTCATCCCACAGCGCCAGTTCTGCTTACCAAAATTGGCCCACTTGGCACTCTGATTCAATATAATCTCGTGGCTTCATGATCCAAGCAAGCCAGAGATCTCACCCATTTAAAGTTTGAGAATAGGTTGAGGTCGTTTCGGCCCCAAGGCCTCTAATCATTCGCTTTACCAGATGAAACTCGCACACGTTCGCGTAGGAACGAGCGAGTGCCAGCTATCCTGAGGGAAACTTCGGAGGGAACCAGCTACTAGATGGTTCGATTAGTCTTTCGCCCCTATACCCAGTTCCGACGATCGATTTGCACGTCAGAATCGCTACGGACCTCCATCAGGGTTTCCCCTGACTTCGTCCTGACCAGGCATAGTTCACCATCTTTCGGGTCCCAACGTGTACGCTCTAGGTGCGCCTCTTCTCGCAATGAGAACGAGACGCCCCGGGAGTGCGAGGCCGCATCGTAACGCGGCCGATCCTCCCTCGGTCGACGCAAAGGTCGACCTTCACTTTCATTCCGCCTTTAGGTTTCTTTCTCCCAATGACTCGCGCACATGTTAGACTCCTTGGTCCGTGTTTCAAGACGGGTCCTGAGAGTACCCAAAGCAGTAGCGTCGCCGACCGGTAATTCGAAGCTTGGCCAGTCCAAGGACACCGCCTGCTAACAGCTGGCCAGGCCCGGGGACGGCACTAGGTCCGTACCTCCGGGTAAGAACTGACCGGGCTTGCGGCGGGCCTGACGCACACACATTCGAAAATGGATTGGTTGCGGCCCGATACCGTCAGAGTACCGTCGCGCAGCCGGTCGGGCGGCCGAGGGTCTGTCGCGTGCTCTGGGAGCAACGAAACAGGCAACCGCTCGGGCCGTAGACCGACACGCAACGGGTCGCGACGTTCTACTAGGGGAGAAGTGCACGACTACGTGGCCGGAACATTCACCGCCGGTGGTGTACCCTCGCTAATGGACCACGAAAGTCCACCCGGAGTATCGCGCACCGACGGGAGCCAGCCTCGTCGACGATGAATCTCCCCATTCGATCTTTTGGGTTTCTCAGGTTTACCCCTGAACGGTTTCACGTACTCTTGAACTCTCTCTTCAAAGTTCTTTTCAACTTTCCCTCACGGTACTTGTTCGCTATCGGTCTCGTGGTTGTATTTAGCCTTAGATGGAGTTTACCACCCACTTAGGGTTGCACTCTCAAGCAACCCGACTCTATGGAGAGATCCTCCCGAAACGCGTACCGGTCGCTACGGGCCTGGCACCCTCTGCGGGTAAGTGGCCCCATTCAAGATGGACTTGGACGCGGTGCGACGTCACGGGATAAACGGATCCTCCTGAACACTACAATTCCCTGCGGCGGAACCGCGGGATTCAGTGCTGGGCTAATTCCTGTTCGCTCGCCGCTACTAAGGAAATCCTTGTTAGTTTCTTTTCCTCCGCTTAGTAATATGCTTAAATTCAGCGGGTAATCTCGCCTACTCTGAGGTCGTCAATCATTTTATATATTAATTAGGTGCCACCAGAGAAAAAACCTGAGACCGCGAAGCGGAGAGAAGATATTATATTATAAATCGTGCTCCCTCTCTCTCTTTTGGATATTTTACCTCGAGCGGGCATCCCGGCGGGAGTACGGGGGTGTGTGGGCGTAGTGCGTTGACACCGACGACGGGGCCGGGCCGGACGAGAAGCTGGGCTGAAGAATACAAGGAGAAGAAGAAGAATGAAACATACAAAACTTCTTTCTCAGATTCTTTTTCTCTTCCCTTGCTCGCTCGCAGATTCCCATGCGCACCGCGTATACGGCATCACGCCACGCACCATACACATCTTTCCCCGCGTACACATCCCGGCTCACAGCCCGACAACGACAACGACGGATCGATGTGATCGATCTCGCGTTGTATCCAGAGAGGTACCAACGCACGATTCCAGAGAAAACGTACATTTGACTCTCTTTTCTCTTCTGATCGAGAATTAGAGTCCCCCCTTAACATCTCTCTATTTGCGCCACGCCAAAGTGTCTCTTTTTCGTCGCGCATAGTCGATTCGATCCGTGAGACTCCCGCGGAACGACCACCGGTTTTTACTTTAACGTCCGTCCGCTATATTAGCTTTGAGATTCCCGCTATCCCTCACGCCTCGAGCAGCAGAGGGAACCGCGTGGGAAAAATAAGCTTTTCCGTGGACTGGACGACCGGTGAGACGCGCGGTCTCTTATACGATCGACCAACAACGCGACAAAGAAGACATGGGGCGATCGGGGAGACTCGTCCTTCCATTCAGCACGAAGGAGAGTCGTACTACCACCTTTCGCGGCATCAGCGCCTTTCGGTTCGTCAAAGTTCAAATTCGCGCAGCCGCGCCAGCGAGGATTCCGGGGTACAGAAACGTTAAACGACGCGTGCAGCAATCTCTCTCATCGGATGTTTGGCGCAAACACTCATGTGCGTCGACGGAACGTGGCCATAGGGAGAGAATGAATGTACGGCTTGGCGAGGACACGCGCGACGACGGGGAAATACATCGACCCGATCCTGTTGACGCGTGGTTATTTTTATCATCCCGCACAGCGCCGCTACTATTCATGTAATTACACACCCTTGGATCTTCACGGCGTCCCGAAGAACGAGTGTTGTGCCCTCGATGTATCTCGATTGACTTTTTATCACTTGTCAGTCAACGACGACCCTCTGTTTAAAATCCCTGGGGCCTCGTGAACGCGACGATATAGATCGGCGCACATATGCCGCGCACTGCTCTTCTCTTTCTCTATCTATCTCTCGCTCTTTGGTCCTCTTTCTCAGGACAAATTTTTCATTTCAGGCGACGTCGGGAGCACGGTAAAAGATCTCGCGCAGAACGTGAAGGCAAATCTACACCCAACCGGTGCGAGCGGAGAGGCTGCTGTGAGTTCTTTGATCCAGGGAGCGGTGCAGCACACGGGCGGTCGTTGTAAAACAACGACGCAAGACGCCGTGAAAGCACGCACGCGAGTCCGCAAGATGATCATTTTTTTCATCACGTTCGCCTCTCTCTTTTCTCGCACGGGAGGGAGTACACACGCTTCACGGTTCTCACGCGAGCCGTGGCAAACGCCGACGAACGGCCCAACTTTCGCTCGTACGTCGCGTATCTCGCGTCTATCATCGACCCGACTCCGAAACGCGTTACATCTTCGGAAACGCGAGACGGCGAGGATGATACACGTAGGAGAACCGACGCAAGCAGTCTTTTGTATGTGATAACGACCCTCAGCCAGGCGTGGTCCAGGAATTGTATCCGTGGACCGCAATGTGCGTTCGAAATGTCGATGTTCATGTGTCCTGCAGTTCACACGTTGACGCGCAATTAGCTGCGTTCTTCATCGACCCACGAGCCAAGTGATCCAC
>NW_027484919.1:12500-15000 GCF_050908995.1 Andrena cerasifolii
CGGAGCGATTGGAGTTTTTCGAGTTTTTCTCGAAAACTAGCACGGCGACCGCGTACGAACCATTAGAGTAACACTTTGGGAATTGAACGAGGAACACGGATCAATGGTTGTTTCCGAAGATTTGACGATTTTCGTCGCTGTCGGACGACGGTGCCGAAAGACTTTGAAACCCGCCGGGACTTTGAAATATTTCGGAGCGATTGGAGTTTTTCGAGTTTTTCTCGAAAACTAGCACGGCGACCGCGTACGAACCATTAGAGTAACACTTTGGGAATTGAACGAGGAACACGGATCAATGGTTGTTTCCGAAGATTTGACGATTTTCGTCGCTGTCGGACGACGGTGCCGAAAGACTTTGAAACCCGCCGGGACTTTGAAATATTTCGGAGCGATTGGAGTTTTTCGAGTTTTTCTCGAAAACTAGCACGGCGACCGCGTACGAACCATTAGAGTAACACTTTGGGAATTGAACGAGGAACACGGATCAACGGTTGTTTCCGAAGATTTGACGATTTTCGTCGCCGTCGGACGACGGTGCCGAAAGACTTTGAAACCCGCCGGGACTTTGAAATATTTCGGAGCGATTGGAGTTTTTCGAGTTTTTCTCGAAAACTAGCACGGCGACCGCGTACGAACCATTAGAGTAACACTTTGGGAATTGAACGAGGAACACGGATCAATGGTTGTTTCCGAAGATTTGACGATTTTCGTCGCCGTCGGACGACGGTGCCGAAAGACTTTGAAACCCGCCGGGACTTTGAAATATTTCGGAGCGATTGGAGTTTTTCGAGTTTTTCTCGAAAACTAGCACGGCGACCGCGTACGAACCATTAGAGTAACACTTTGGGAATTGAACGAGGAACACGGATCAATGGTTGTTTCCGAAGATTTGACGATTTTCGTCGCCGTCGGACGACGGTGCCGAAAGACTTTGAAACCCGCCGGGACTTTGAAATATTTCGGAGCGATTGGAGTTTTTCGAGTTTTACTCGAAAACTAGCACGGCGACCGCGTACGAACCATTAGAGTAACACTTTGGGAATTGAACGAGGAACACGGATCAATGGTTGTTTCCGAAGATTTGACGATTTTCGTCGCTGTCGGACGACGGTGCCGAAAGACTTTGAAACCCGCCGGGACTTTGAAATATTTCGGAGCGATTGGAGTTTTTCGAGTTTTTCTCGAAAACTAGCACGGCGACCGCGTACGAACCATTAGAGTAACACTTTGGGAATTGAACGAGGAACACGGATCAATGGTTGTTTCCGAAGATTTGACGATTTTCGTCGCTGTCGGACGACGGTGCCGAAAGACTTTGAAACCCGCCGGGACTTTGAAATATTTCGGAGCGATTGGAGTTTTTCGAGTTTTTCTCGAAAACTAGCACGGCGACCGCGTACGAACCATTAGAGTAACACTTTGGGAATTGAACGAGGAACACGGATCAATGGTTGTTTCCGAAGATTTGACGATTTTCGTCGCTGTCGGACGACGGTGCCGAAAGACTTTGAAACCCGCCGGGACTTTGAAATATTTCGGAGCGATTGGAGTTTTTCGAGTTTTTCTCGAAAACTAGCACGGCGACCGCGTACGAACCATTAGAGTAACACTTTGGGAATTGAACGAGGAACACGGATCAACGGTTGTTTCCGAAGATTTGACGATTTTCGTCGCCGTCGGACGACGGTGCCGAAAGACTTTGAAACCCGCCGGGACTTTGAAATATTTCGGAGCGATTGGAGTTTTTCGAGTTTTTCTCGAAAACTAGCACGGCGACCGCGTACGAACCATTAGAGTAACACTTTGGGAATTGAACGAGGAACACGGATCAATGGTTGTTTCCGAAGATTTGACGATTTTCGTCGCCGTCGGACGACGGTGCCGAAAGACTTTGAAACCCGCCGGGACTTTGAAATATTTCGGAGCGATTGGAGTTTTTCGAGTTTTTCTCGAAAACTAGCACGGCGACCGCGTACGAACCATTAGAGTAACACTTTGGGAATTGAACGAGGAACACGGATCAATGGTTGTTTCCGAAGATTTGACGATTTTCGTCGCCGTCGGACGACGGTGCCGAAAGACTTTGAAACCCGCCGGGACTTTGAAATATTTCGGAGCGATTGGAGTTTTTCGAGTTTTTCTCGAAAACTAGCACGGCGACCGCGTACGAACCATTAGAGTAACACTTTGGGAATTGAACGAGGAACACGGATCAATGGTTGTTTCCGAAGATTTGACGATTTTCGTCGCTGTCGGACGACGGTGCCGAAAGACTTTGAAACCCGCCGGGACTTTGAAATATTTCGGAGCGATTGGAGTTTTTCGAGTTTTTCTCGAAAACTAGCACGGCGACCGCGTACGAACCATTAGAGTAACACTTTGGGAATTGAACGAGGAACACGGATCAATGGTTGTTTCCGAAGATTTGACGATTTTCGTCGCTGTCGGACGACGGTGCCGAAAGACTTTGAAACCCGCCGGGACTTTGAAATATTTCGGA
>NW_027484919.1:20000-22500 GCF_050908995.1 Andrena cerasifolii
CTAAACTCCGCCACGCCTTGGCCCTGGGAGATTTGTTGGAGCCATTTCTCCGTGTCTCTTCTTTTGCACTCCCTTCTTGCTTCATCGATTTTGACCATTGTGGTCGGCCAGCTCAGGCTTAGGGATTTTGCATACTTCTCGATCATCCCTAACTCTCCCTTTAGAGCCTCATGGACTACGTCGTCCTCGGAGCCAAGCATTTTGACCCCGCTGCGGATCACCGCCAGCTTGACGATGTCCTCTACTCTCTGGAGTCCCACACCTCCATGACTCTTTTCAGAGTAAATGACTCCATCAGTTGTGGACGGATGGAGTTTTAGTATGCCTTTTACCACTTGCTTTATCTCGTGATCCAGTTCTTTCAGAACCTTAATGGGTGGTGGGCATGTCACCAACTCATATATAATCCTGGGCAACAAGTATGTCCTAATCACCTCCACCTTTTGGTGTGGTTTCAGGCCCATGCGGGCTATTGTGCTCGCTGCCCTGGTGACACCTTTGAGCTTTTCCTTGTCCACATTCAACCCGCTCCACGGGTTTAGTGCAATGCCCAAATACTTTGTGGATTCCCCCGGACCTATCGTGGGGATCCTATCGGTTCCTACCACGATTTCTGGGTCCTTTAGGAACCACGTTTTGTTTTTGGATACGACCTCCACGGTCGCACATTTCGTAATGGACAGCTCCATACCTAGGTTCTGCAGATAATTGTTAAGCATCTTAATCTGTTTGACTGCTTCATCACGATCGTGTCCTATCAGGACCAGGTCGTCGGCAAAGGCCAGCACAGCAACATTGTTACCGTCTAGCTCGACCCCTCTAGTTTTGTTTCCGATCTTTCTAATAATGGGGTCTATTACTGCATTAAATAGCAACGGGGATAGTGGATCCCCTTGTTTCACTCCTCTTTGGAGTGTAATATTTATATGGCCGCCTTGGCTGCCTTTAATTGTTGTGTGACAGCCATTGTACATCTCTTTGATGTAGGCTGTCACTTCCTCGGGCACTCCCTTGACTGCCAGGGACGCAACCAGCGAGGCGTGCGGTACCGTATCGAAGGCTTTAGATATATCGACCACGGTTATAACGCCGCCTTCTCGCCTCTTCATCCTGTCCAAGACAGACTTCATGATTGCTGTGTTGTGTTTGCAACCGTTGTCTTTCATGAAGCCCTTTTGCCGTAACGATAGATCAATGTTGTCTCTGATCCGGCTATCGATCATATTGGATAGCAACCTGCCGAGTATGGAACCAATGGTAATTGGTCGCCAATTACGTGCATCAGTTGCATCCTTTCCTGGTTTCGGTATTAGAGTCGTTCTGTTTGCTTTCCACTGTCTGGGATAGTGCCCCTTTAGCAGCAGCAAATTAAAGAGCTTGGCCAGGACCTGCACTGTGCCTGCTCTCTTGATGTGGGTCTTTTTGATCCCGTCTGGACCAGCTGCTGTCCCTGCCTTCATTCTGGCTATACGGCCTATTATCTCTTTTGCCTCGACCGGCGTCCACACCTCACCGGCCGAAACCTTTCTTGCCATAAAGCCACCTTTGTCCAGGTTTATGCTTCTGGGGCCCGAAGAGCCCCAGAGAGCGGAATAAAGCCTCTCAATGTCTTTAGTTTGTGGGTAGCCTACGTCTACCATTACCTGATCGATATCGCTACCCATCATGGCCATATCGGCCAACTTTCTGGGGCAGTTCTTGTACAGGTCTTGGTATCTGCTGTACCTGAACCTGCGTTTTCTAGTACGCTTGCTGAAGCGCGCCCCTCCGCTTCCAGCCTTTTCTCCTCCTCTCTTTCGCACCCGGTTGCCCGGGGCTCGTGCCGCGGGTTCGTCGCCTAGTAGGACTCTAAGCACGTCCCCGACCACACTATCCAGTTGCTCCTCACTGGCTTCATCATGTGATGCCAGCATCTCTATTTTGTTCATGATGCTGGCCCAGTCAGTGCCTTCCGGTCCTTGGGCTAAGATAGACTCTTTTAGAGCTTCTCGCCATTCCTCGTTTGTTGCCGGAATCTGACTGCTCTCGCCCCTGTCTGACGGTAAAGAGGACTCCTCTTCGGATTGGTCCCCCATTTCTGTATCTGAGTCCTCAATGGTAATACATTCGACCTCTTTTACTGGGGGCTTTAACTGCCTCCTTTTGTCACTTATTTGTTTAAGTGTTTTCTCAGGAAAGTGCTCCCTGATGCACACATTAACCCGAGTACTGCCCCCATGCAGTCGGTCCAATTCTCGGAGAAGAGTTGTCTCCTCTTCCGACCAGACTGTGGCCTTTCTCCCCTTCTTTGCCACCGCTGGTACGGCCCCTCCCGTACCTTGTCTCTTTTCGTTTCTGAGTGCTGGATGTTTGTGCCTTTCGTGCATTGATAGGCCTCTTTGAGATTTGTAGGCTAAGTCACACACCGAGCATCGGAATACACCGCCGGTGTCCTCTTTTGCTCCCTTACATTTCGGTATGTGGCACTTGAGCTGGTGTATGCGCTCGTACGTTTTGCCAC
>NW_027484919.1:32500-35000 GCF_050908995.1 Andrena cerasifolii
AAAGTTCGATCATTTAGGTCGATACTTTATATGTACCCGACGCTAGCCTTCCTTAGCGTTTCGTTAAGTTTAAATCGTCCATCTGCGTGGATAAAGAGTTGAATGCATGATTTCGTACAAGCATACACAGTAGTGCATACGAGTCACCAACGTCACTTATGGACGCTCACCACATAAGGGCCATTCGGTCTTAGACACCGACCCGTGGTAATGCTGTGTGGAGAAATCCGAAACGCAACACGGTAAGAACAGTCGAGACAAAATCTCGAGGAGCGGTGACTGCTTCTCAACCGAGGTTATAGAATAGCCACACGCCCGACGCTGCTCCGACCGAGACGCTCGAACCGTCGCTCTCCCTTATAGATACCGAACGGTCGGCCGGAACGCCGGCGCCGCCGTACCTTACGCACGGGCGCTTATGGGCGTAAACCGCCGCTACAACAGCCCGTTCGGCCGGCACGTTGGGACTTAGCCGCAGAGAGCGTCGGAACCAAGAGTAAACCGACTAAACGAATTATTATAAACAACCGCGGTCACCATTACCCTGATAAATACACGGTCCAAAACGATATTCGAAAATAATTTTCTCGGGACTTTGAAATTTTACGGAGCGATTGGAGTTTTTCGAGTTTTTCTCGAAAACTAGCACGGCGACCGCGTACGAACCATTAGAGTAACACTTTGGGAATTGAACGAGGAACACGGATCAATGGTTGTTTCCGAAGATTTGACGATTTTCGTCGCCGTCGGACGACGGTGCCGAAAGACTTTGAAACCCGCCGGGACTTTGAAATATTTCGGAGCGATTGGAGTTTTTCGAGTTTTACTCGAAAACTAGCACGGCGACCGCGTACGAACCATTAGAGTAACACTTTGGGAATTGAACGAGGAACACGGATCAATGGTTGTTTCCGAAGATTTGACGATTTTCGTCGCTGTCGGACGACGGTGCCGAAAGACTTTGAAACCCGCCGGGACTTTGAAATATTTCGGAGCGATTGGAGTTTTTCGAGTTTTTCTCGAAAACTAGCACGGCGACCGCGTACGAACCATTAGAGTAACACTTTGGGAATTGAACGAGGAACACGGATCAATGGTTGTTTCCGAAGATTTGACGATTTTCGTCGCTGTCGGACGACGGTGCCGAAAGACTTTGAAACCCGCCGGGACTTTGAAATATTTCGGAGCGATTGGAGTTTTTCGAGTTTTTCTCGAAAACTAGCACGGCGACCGCGTACGAACCATTAGAGTAACACTTTGGGAATTGAACGAGGAACACGGATCAATGGTTGTTTCCGAAGATTTGACGATTTTCGTCGCTGTCGGACGACGGTGCCGAAAGACTTTGAAACCCGCCGGGACTTTGAAATATTTCGGAGCGATTGGAGTTTTTCGAGTTTTTCTCGAAAACTAGCACGGCGACCGCGTACGAACCATTAGAGTAACACTTTGGGAATTGAACGAGGAACACGGATCAATGGTTGTTTCCGAAGATTTGACGATTTTCGTCGCCGTCGGACGACGGTGCCGAAAGACTTTGAAACCCGCCGGGACTTTGAAATATTTCGGAGCGATTGGAGTTTTTCGAGTTTTTCTCGAAAACTAGCACGGCGACCGCGTACGAACCATTAGAGTAACACTTTGGGAATTGAACGAGGAACACGGATCAATGGTTGTTTCCGAAGATTTGACGATTTTCGTCGCCGTCGGACGACGGTGCCGAAAGACTTTGAAACCCGCCGGGACTTTGAAATATTTCGGAGCGATTGGAGTTTTTCGAGTTTTTCTCGAAAACTAGCACGGCGACCGCGTACGAACCATTAGAGTAACACTTTGGGAATTGAACGAGGAACACGGATCAATGGTTGTTTCCGAAGATTTGACGATTTTCGTCGCCGTCGGACGACGGTGCCGAAAGACTTTGAAACCCGCCGGGACTTTGAAATATTTCGGAGCGATTGGAGTTTTTCGAGTTTTTCTCGAAAACTAGCACGGCGACCGCGTACGAACCATTAGAGTAACACTTTGGGAATTGAACGAGGAACACGGATCAATGGTTGTTTCCGAAGATTTGACGATTTTCGTCGCTGTCGGACGACGGTGCCGAAAGACTTTGAAACCCGCCGGGACTTTGAAATATTTCGGAGCGATTGGAGTTTTTCGAGTTTTTCTCGAAAACTAGCACGGCGACCGCGTACGAACCATTAGAGTAACACTTTGGGAATTGAACGAGGAACACGGATCAATGGTTGTTTCCGAAGATTTGACGATTTTCGTCGCTGTCGGACGACGGTGCCGAAAGACTTTGAAACCCGCCGGGACTTTGAAATATTTCGGAGCGATTGGAGTTTTTCGAGTTTTTCTCGAAAACTAGCACGGCGACCGCGTACGAACCATTAGAGTAACACTTTGGGAATTGAACGAGGAACACGGATCAATGGTTGTTTCCGAAGATTTGACGATTTTCGTCGCCGTCGGACGACGGTGCCGAAAGACTTTG
>NW_027484919.1:40000-42500 GCF_050908995.1 Andrena cerasifolii
GTAACGCGGCCGATCCTCCCTCGGTCGACGCAAAGGTCGACCTTCACTTTCATTCCGCCTTTAGGTTTCTTTCTCCCAATGACTCGCGCACATGTTAGACTCCTTGGTCCGTGTTTCAAGACGGGTCCTGAGAGTACCCAAAGCAGTAGCGTCGCCGACCGGTAATTCGAAGCTTGGCCAGTCCAAGGACACCGCCTGCTAACAGCTGGCCAGGCCCGGGGACGGCACTAGGTCCGTACCTCCGGGTAAGAACTGACCGGGCTTGCGGCGGGCCTGACGCACACACATTCGAAAATGGATTGGTTGCGGCCCGATACCGTCAGAGTACCGTCGCGCAGCCGGTCGGGCGGCCGAGGGTCTGTCGCGTGCTCTGGGAGCAACGAAACAGGCAACCGCTCGGGCCGTAGACCGACACGCAACGGGTCGCGACGTTCTACTAGGGGAGAAGTGCACGACTACGTGGCCGGAACATTCACCGCCGGTGGTGTACCCTCGCTAATGGACCACGAAAGTCCACCCGGAGTATCGCGCACCGACGGGAGCCAGCCTCGTCGACGATGAATCTCCCCATTCGATCTTTTGGGTTTCTCAGGTTTACCCCTGAACGGTTTCACGTACTCTTGAACTCTCTCTTCAAAGTTCTTTTCAACTTTCCCTCACGGTACTTGTTCGCTATCGGTCTCGTGGTTGTATTTAGCCTTAGATGGAGTTTACCACCCACTTAGGGTTGCACTCTCAAGCAACCCGACTCTATGGAGAGATCCTCCCGAAACGCGTACCGGTCGCTACGGGCCTGGCACCCTCTGCGGGTAAGTGGCCCCATTCAAGATGGACTTGGACGCGGTGCGACGTCACGGGATAAACGGATCCTCCTGAACACTACAATTCCCTGCGGCGGAACCGCGGGATTCAGTGCTGGGCTAATTCCTGTTCGCTCGCCGCTACTAAGGAAATCCTTGTTAGTTTCTTTTCCTCCGCTTAGTAATATGCTTAAATTCAGCGGGTAATCTCGCCTACTCTGAGGTCGTCAATCATTTTATATATTAATTAGGTGCCACCAGAGAAAAAACCTGAGACCGCGAAGCGGAGAGAAGATATTATATTATAAATCGTGCTCCCTCTCTCTCTTTTGGATATTTTACCTCGAGCGGGCATCCCGGCGGGAGTACGGGGGTGTGTGGGCGTAGTGCGTTGACACCGACGACGGGGCCGGGCCGGACGAGAAGCTGGGCTGAAGAATACAAGGAGAAGAAGAAGAATGAAACATACAAAACTTCTTTCTCAGATTCTTTTTCTCTTCCCTTGCTCGCTCGCAGATTCCCATGCGCACCGCGTATACGGCATCACGCCACGCACCATACACATCTTTCCCCGCGTACACATCCCGGCTCACAGCCCGACAACGACAACGACGGATCGATGTGATCGATCTCGCGTTGTATCCAGAGAGGTACCAACGCACGATTCCAGAGAAAACGTACATTTGACTCTCTTTTCTCTTCTGATCGAGAATTAGAGTCCCCCCTTAACATCTCTCTATTTGCGCCACGCCAAAGTGTCTCTTTTTCGTCGCGCATAGTCGATTCGATCCGTGAGACTCCCGCGGAACGACCACCGGTTTTTACTTTAACGTCCGTCCGCTATATTAGCTTTGAGATTCCCGCTATCCCTCACGCCTCGAGCAGCAGAGGGAACCGCGTGGGAAAAATAAGCTTTTCCGTGGACTGGACGACCGGTGAGACGCGCGGTCTCTTATACGATCGACCAACAACGCGACAAAGAAGACATGGGGCGATCGGGGAGACTCGTCCTTCCATTCAGCACGAAGGAGAGTCGTACTACCACCTTTCGCGGCATCAGCGCCTTTCGGTTCGTCAAAGTTCAAATTCGCGCAGCCGCGCCAGCGAGGATTCCGGGGTACAGAAACGTTAAACGACGCGTGCAGCAATCTCTCTCATCGGATGTTTGGCGCAAACACTCATGTGCGTCGACGGAACGTGGCCATAGGGAGAGAATGAATGTACGGCTTGGCGAGGACACGCGCGACGACGGGGAAATACATCGACCCGATCCTGTTGACGCGTGGTTATTTTTATCATCCCGCACAGCGCCGCTACTATTCATGTAATTACACACCCTTGGATCTTCACGGCGTCCCGAAGAACGAGTGTTGTGCCCTCGATGTATCTCGATTGACTTTTTATCACTTGTCAGTCAACGACGACCCTCTGTTTAAAATCCCTGGGGCCTCGTGAACGCGACGATATAGATCGGCGCACATATGCCGCGCACTGCTCTTCTCTTTCTCTATCTATCTCTCGCTCTTTGGTCCTCTTTCTCAGGACAAATTTTTCATTTCAGGCGACGTCGGGAGCACGGTAAAAGATCTCGCGCAGAACGTGAAGGCAAATCTACACCCAACCGGTGCGAGCGGAGAGGCTGCTGTGAGTTCTTTGATCCAGGGAGCGGTGCAGCACACGGGCGGTCGTTGTAAAACAAC
>NW_027484919.1:47500-52500 GCF_050908995.1 Andrena cerasifolii
CCAAAACGATATTCGAAAATAATTTTCTCGGGACTTTGAAATTTTACGGAGCGATTGGAGTTTTTCGAGTTTTTCTCGAAAACTAGCACGGCGACCGCGTACGAACCATTAGAGTAACACTTTGGGAATTGAACGAGGAACACGGATCAATGGTTGTTTCCGAAGATTTGACGATTTTCGTCGCCGTCGGACGACGGTGCCGAAAGACTTTGAAACCCGCCGGGACTTTGAAATATTTCGGAGCGATTGGAGTTTTTCGAGTTTTTCTCGAAAACTAGCACGGCGACCGCGTACGAACCATTAGAGTAACACTTTGGGAATTGAACGAGGAACACGGATCAATGGTTGTTTCCGAAGATTTGACGATTTTCGTCGCTGTCGGACGACGGTGCCGAAAGACTTTGAAACCCGCCGGGACTTTGAAATATTTCGGAGCGATTGGAGTTTTTCGAGTTTTTCTCGAAAACTAGCACGGCGACCGCGTACGAACCATTAGAGTAACACTTTGGGAATTGAACGAGGAACACGGATCAATGGTTGTTTCCGAAGATTTGACGATTTTCGTCGCCGTCGGACGACGGTGCCGAAAGACTTTGAAACCCGCCGGGACTTTGAAATATTTCGGAGCGATTGGAGTTTTTCGAGTTTTTCTCGAAAACTAGCACGGCGACCGCGTACGAACCATTAGAGTAACACTTTGGGAATTGAACGAGGAACACGGATCAATGGTTGTTTCCGAAGATTTGACGATTTTCGTCGCCGTCGGACGACGGTGCCGAAAGACTTTGAAACCCGCCGGGACTTTGAAATATTTCGGAGCGATTGGAGTTTTTCGAGTTTTTCTCGAAAACTAGCACGGCGACCGCGTACGAACCATTAGAGTAACACTTTGGGAATTGAACGAGGAACACGGATCAATGGTTGTTTCCGAAGATTTGACGATTTTCGTCGCTGTCGGACGACGGTGCCGAAAGACTTTGAAACCCGCCGGGACTTTGAAATATTTCGGAGCGATTGGAGTTTTTCGAGTTTTTCTCGAAAACTAGCACGGCGACCGCGTACGAACCATTAGAGTAACACTTTGGGAATTGAACGAGGAACACGGATCAATGGTTGTTTCCGAAGATTTGACGATTTTCGTCGCCGTCGGACGACGGTGCCGAAAGACTTTGAAACCCGCCGGGACTTTGAAATATTTCGGAGCGATTGGAGTTTTTCGAGTTTTTCTCGAAAACTAGCACGGCGACCGCGTACGAACCATTAGAGTAACACTTTGGGAATTGAACGAGGAACACGGATCAATGGTTGTTTCCGAAGATTTGACGATTTTCGTCGCCGTCGGACGACGGTGCCGAAAGACTTTGAAACCCGCCGGGACTTTGAAATATTTCGGAGCGATTGGAGTTTTTCGAGTTTTTCTCGAAAACTAGCACGGCGACCGCGTACGAACCATTAGAGTAACACTTTGGGAATTGAACGAGGAACACGGATCAATGGTTGTTTCCGAAGATTTGACGATTTTCGTCGCTGTCGGACGACGGTGCCGAAAGACTTTGAAACCCGCCGGGACTTTGAAATATTTCGGAGCGATTGGAGTTTTTCGAGTTTTTCTCGAAAACTAGCACGGCGACCGCGTACGAACCATTAGAGTAACACTTTGGGAATTGAACGAGGAACACGGATCAATGGTTGTTTCCGAAGATTTGACGATTTTCGTCGCTGTCGGACGACGGTGCCGAAAGACTTTGAAACCCGCCGGGACTTTGAAATATTTCGGAGCGATTGGAGTTTTTCGAGTTTTTCTCGAAAACTAGCACGGCGACCGCGTACGAACCATTAGAGTAACACTTTGGGAATTGAACGAGGAACACGGATCAATGGTTGTTTCCGAAGATTTGACGATTTTCGTCGCCGTCGGACGACGGTGCCGAAAGACTTTGAAACCCGCCGGGACTTTGAAATATTTCGGAGCGATTGGAGTTTTTCGAGTTTTTCTCGAAAACTAGCACGGCGACCGCGTACGAACCATTAGAGTAACACTTTGGGAATTGAACGAGGAACACGGATCAATGGTTGTTTCCGAAGATTTGACGATTTTCGTCGCCGTCGGACGACGGTGCCGAAAGACTTTGAAACCCGCCGGGACTTTGAAATATTTCGGAGCGATTGGAGTTTTTCGAGTTTTTCTCGAAAACTAGCACGGCGACCGCGTACGAACCATTAGAGTAACACTTTGGGAATTGAACGAGGAACACGGATCAATGGTTGTTTCCGAAGATTTGACGATTTTCGTCGCTGTCGGACGACGGTGCCGAAAGACTTTGAAACCCGCCGGGACTTTGAAATATTTCGGAGCGATTGGAGTTTTTCGAGTTTTTCTCGAAAACTAGCACGGCGACCGTACGAACCATTAGAGTAACACTTTGGGAATTGAACGAGGAACACGGATCAATGGTTGTTTCCGAAGATTTGACGATTTTCGTCGCTGTCGGACGACGGTGCCGAAAGACTTTGAAACCCGCCGGGACTTTGAAATATTTCGGAGCGATTGGAGTTTTTCGAGTTTTTCTCGAAAACTAGCACGGCGACCGCGTACGAACCATTAGAGTAACACTTTGGGAATTGAACGAGGAACACGGATCAATGGTTGTTTCCGAAGATTTGACGATTTTCGTCGCCGTCGGACGACGGTGCCGAAAGACTTTGAAACCCGCCGGGACTTTGAAATATTTCGGAGCGATTGGAGTTTTTCGAGTTTTTCTCGAAAACTAGCACGGCGACCGCGTACGAACCATTAGAGTAACACTTTGGGAATTGAACGAGGAACACGGATCAATGGTTGTTTCCGAAGATTTGACGATTTTCGTCGCCGTCGGACGACGGTGCCGAAAGACTTTGAAACCCGCCGGGACTTTGAAATATTTCGGAGCGATTGGAGTTTTTCGAGTTTTTCTCGAAAACTAGCACGGCGACCGCGTACGAACCATTAGAGTAACACTTTGGGAATTGAACGAGGAACACGGATCAATGGTTGTTTCCGAAGATTTGACGATTTTCGTCGCCGTCGGACGACGGTGCCGAAAGACTTTGAAACCCGCCGGGACTTTGAAATATTTCGGAGCGATTGGAGTTTTTCGAGTTTTTCTCGAAAACTAGCACGGCGACCGCGTACGAACCATTAGAGTAACACTTTGGGAATTGAACGAGGAACACGGATCAATGGTTGTTTCCGAAGATTTGACGATTTTCGTCGCCGTCGGACGACGGTGCCGAAAGACTTTGAAACCCGCCGGGACTTTGAAATATTTCGGAGCGATTGGAGTTTTTCGAGTTTTTCTCGAAAACTAGCACGGCGACCGCGTACGAACCATTAGAGTAACACTTTGGGAATTGAACGAGGAACACGGATCAATGGTTGTTTCCGAAGATTTGACGATTTTCGTCGCTGTCGGACGACGGTGCCGAAAGACTTTGAAACCCGCCGGGACTTTGAAATATTTCGGAGCGATTGGAGTTTTTCGAGTTTTTCTCGAAAACTAGCACGGCGACCGCGTACGAACCATTAGAGTAACACTTTGGGAATTGAACGAGGAACACGGATCAATGGTTGTTTCCGAAGATTTGACGATTTTCGTCGCTGTCGGACGACGGTGCCGAAAGACTTTGAAACCCGCCGGGACTTTGAAATATTTCGGAGCGATTGGAGTTTTTCGAGTTTTTCTCGAAAACTAGCACGGCGACCGCGTACGAACCATTAGAGTAACACTTTGGGAATTGAACGAGGAACACGGATCAATGGTTGTTTCCGAAGATTTGACGATTTTCGTCGCCGTCGGACGACGGTGCCGAAAGACTTTGAAACCCGCCGGGACTTTGAAATATTTCGGAGCGATTGGAGTTTTTCGAGTTTTTCTCGAAAACTAGCACGGCGACCGCGTACGAACCATTAGAGTAACACTTTGGGAATTGAACGAGGAACACGGATCAATGGTTGTTTCCGAAGATTTGACGATTTTCGTCGCCGTCGGACGACGGTGCCGAAAGACTTTGAAACCCGCCGGGACTTTGAAATATTTCGGAGCGATTGGAGTTTTTCGAGTTTTTCTCGAAAACTAGCACGGCGACCGCGTACGAACCATTAGAGTAACACTTTGGGAATTGAACGAGGAACACGGATCAATGGTTGTTTCCGAAGATTTGACGATTTTCGTCGCTGTCGGACGACGGTGCCGAAAGACTTTGAAACCCGCCGGGACTTTGAAATATTTCGGAGCGATTGGAGTTTTTCGAGTTTTTCTCGAAAACTAGCACGGCGACCGCGTACGAACCATTAGAGTAACACTTTGGGAATTGAACGAGGAACACGGATCAATGGTTGTTTCCGAAGATTTGACGATTTTCGTCGCTGTCGGACGACGGTGCCGAAAGACTTTGAAACCCGCCGGGACTTTGAAATATTTCGGAGCGATTGGAGTTTTTCGAGTTTTTCTCGAAAACTAGCACGGCGACCGCGTACGAACCATTAGAGTAACACTTTGGGAATTGAACGAGGAACACGGATCAATGGTTGTTTCCGAAGATTTGACGATTTTCGTCGCCGTCGGACGACGGTGCCGAAAGACTTTGAAACCCGCCGGGACTTTGAAATATTTCGGAGCGATTGGAGTTTTTCGAGTTTTTCTCGAAAACTAGCACGGCGACCGCGTACGAACCATTAGAGTAACACTTTGGGAATTGAACGAGGAACACGGATCAATGGTTGTTTCCGAAGATTTGACGATTTTCGTCGCCGTCGGACGACGGTGCCGAAAGACTTTGAAACCCGCCGGGACTTTGAAATATTTCGGAGCGATTGGAGTTTTTCGAGTTTTTCTCGAAAACTAGCACGGCGACCGCGTACGAACCATTAGAGTAACACTTTGGGAATTGAACGAGGAACACGGATCAATGGTTGTTTCCGAAGATTTGACGATTTTCGTCGCTGTCGGACGACGGTGCCG
>NW_027484919.1:57500-60000 GCF_050908995.1 Andrena cerasifolii
GTGCCTGTTGTTCCTCTTCTTTTGACGGGTTTGGTCCTTTCCTGATCCTGTAGATTTTGACGCGTTCCTCCAGCAGCAGGTCGATCGGCACCACGCCCGCGATGATTGGGAGCGCGTCCGTCGACGTCGTCGAGTAGGCCTTGGTTACTCGAAGGAGGGCCAATCTCTGCGACCGTACCAGTGCTGCTCTCGATTTGACCCGCAGCAGGTCACCCCATGCGGCTGCCGCGTACGTGGTTATGGGCACGTACAGACCCCTATACAGTGTATAGAGGGCCCCGTAGCCCAGTCCCCAGTTCGCTTTGGCTATCCTCGCGAGAGAGTTGAATAAATTCAAGCACTTCTCGGAGACCTTCCGCACGTGCGTGTCCATTTTCAGGCCAGACTCGAGGTGCACTCCTAGGTACTTGATCACAGGCTGCATCTTGATACCTCTACCGTTCAGGCGGATGGTCGGCGGTCTCCGTATGTCGAGGTCACCCTTGACCAACAGCATCTCGGTTTTCTCGGCTGAAAGCTGCAATTTCTTTCTCCCACACCACTCCGAAACCGCGGTAACCGCGGCCTGGCCCCGCAGTCTGAGGTCCTCTCGCGAGTTCCCAGAAACGATGACCAGCACGTCGTCGGCGTAGGCAATGGGCTCGCATTCTAACTCTTCGGAAGACAGTACAGCCAGCAGGTCATCGAATACCAGATTCCAGAAGCTGGGACCCAGTATCGAGCCCTGCGGGCACCCCTTCGTAACGGATTTACTCACTGATTCCTGCTTTCCCATGATCTGCACAGACCTTTCGGAGAAGTAGCTGTCCGCTAGACCATATAGGTTTCGCGGGCAGTCCCTCCTCTTCAGCTCGTACAGGACATTCGGCCACCATACGTTGTCGAACGCCCCCGAAATGTCGAGGGCGATTGCGAGAACGTACCTCTCCTCGACCTTACTCGCGACCACTTCGCGAAATTTGACTATAGCGTCCTCCGTCGACCTTCCTGGACGGAACCCATATTGTCGGTCGGAGGACAGTCGATGGTCGAGGAGGAGCGGCGCAAGTCTCACAGCCATCAGTCTCTCGAGCAACTTGCCCACCATTGACAGCAGGCAGATTGGACGATACGACTTCGTGCTGCTGCGATCTCGATCCGGTCCTTTGGGGATCGCAATAATATTCCCTACCTTCCAGCGGGTCGGAAATACTCCCCAGTCGAGGCAGCCGTTGCAGAGTTTGAGGAGCTCCTCCCGGAGGCATCCCCAGGATCGCTGGATTACCTCGACTTCGATCCTGTCTGGACCCGGGCATTTGCCTCTCCTGAGCCTCGATACCGCTGCATAAAGTTCCTCCTCCAGGAACGGTAGCGCGGTCTCTGTGTCCGGTTGAACAGCGGTCTCGCGGCGGATCCACATTTGCTCTGGCGTTTCCTGGCGCGCCTCGTCATCTGGGACGAGGGCCTCCAGCAGCGCCTCGGCGGTGGACCTCCAAGACTCCGTCTGTCCTCCGTCTGCAAGCACCAAAGATGAAACGGCCTCCTCGCTTCGCAGCTTACCTAGGGCCGCTTTGGTTGCGACGCCCCACGGCTCCTTGTTCCCCTTTGTGGTGACAAACTGGCGCCACGTGCTGTTCTTCACGTTTGCCACCTTCTTCTTGTAGACTCTCCTGAGTGTCTTCCATTCTTCTTTGTAGATCTCCCTCGTGTTTGGATCCCTGGTCATCTGGAATCTCCGCCGCGCTCGATGGGACGCTCTCTTAAGTCCTGTAAGTTCGTCCGTCCACCACGGTTTGGACCGGTTATGCCATTTCTTTAATGGTATCGCAGCGTCACAGGCGCTGGTCAATACTCGTTCGAAGTGTGCGGCCACACTCTCAACGTCCTCGGCGCAAAGAATTTGAGCCTCAGAGAGAGAGTGCTTCTCGTGTATTAGGACTCGTTGGAACTTGTCCCATTTGGCATTCCTGGTGTTATACCGTGGTTTCTGGAACGGCCTTCTAGTGCCACCGTTATTAAGGTCCAGTCTGGTTTCGATGATTCTGTGGTCGCTGGAGGAACCGCTCTCGTGCACCTTCCAGGTACTCGCGAGCGGTATCGCTTCCCAGCTCACCAGCGTGACGTCGATGTTCGATGATCCCCGAGTGTTCTGGAACGTGGTGGGTTGTCCCGGCTCATTCAGAACTAGCAGATCGTGCCGGGCGATGAGCTGCTCCAGCTCCTCGCCGCGACTGTCGGTTTTCCCACTGTGCCAGAGGAGCGATTTCGCATTTGCGTCCACCCCAATGACCAGTATTTGCCCCTTCAGTCTCGTCACGATCCTGTCCAAATGGGCCAGTCCAACTCCAATATCCACCGATGGTGGGAAGTATTGGCTCACCACGTATATTTCCGCGCCGTCAATAGAGACCTGGACACAAACGCAATGCGTCGTGCACAGATCCGAGATTTCCAGCACGGTGAGTCCTCGGTTGCGTACGCAGATCGCCGCCCATGGCGGCTGACCTACGCCGCCACGCGA
>NW_027484919.1:70000-75000 GCF_050908995.1 Andrena cerasifolii
CTCAACCGAGGTTATAGAATAGCCACACGCCCGACGCTGCTCCGACCGAGACGCTCGAACCGTCGCTCTCCCTTATAGATACCGAACGGTCGGCCGGAACGCCGGCGCCGCCGTACCTTACGCACGGGCGCTTATGGGCGTAAACCGCCGCTACAACAGCCCGTTCGGCCGGCACGTTGGGACTTAGCCGCAGAGAGCGTCGGAACCAAGAGTAAACCGACTAAACGAATTATTATAAACAACCGCGGTCACCATTACCCTGATAAATACACGGTCCAAAACGATATTCGAAAATAATTTTCTCGGGACTTTGAAATTTTACGGAGCGATTGGAGTTTTTCGAGTTTTTCTCGAAAACTAGCACGGCGACCGCGTACGAACCATTAGAGTAACACTTTGGGAATTGAACGAGGAACACGGATCAATGGTTGTTTCCGAAGATTTGACGATTTTCGTCGCCGTCGGACGACGGTGCCGAAAGACTTTGAAACCCGCCGGGACTTTGAAATATTTCGGAGCGATTGGAGTTTTTCGAGTTTTTCTCGAAAACTAGCACGGCGACCGCGTACGAACCATTAGAGTAACACTTTGGGAATTGAACGAGGAACACGGATCAATGGTTGTTTCCGAAGATTTGACGATTTTCGTCGCTGTCGGACGACGGTGCCGAAAGACTTTGAAACCCGCCGGGACTTTGAAATATTTCGGAGCGATTGGAGTTTTTCGAGTTTTTCTCGAAAACTAGCACGGCGACCGCGTACGAACCATTAGAGTAACACTTTGGGAATTGAACGAGGAACACGGATCAATGGTTGTTTCCGAAGATTTGACGATTTTCGTCGCCGTCGGACGACGGTGCCGAAAGACTTTGAAACCCGCCGGGACTTTGAAATATTTCGGAGCGATTGGAGTTTTTCGAGTTTTTCTCGAAAACTAGCACGGCGACCGCGTACGAACCATTAGAGTAACACTTTGGGAATTGAACGAGGAACACGGATCAATGGTTGTTTCCGAAGATTTGACGATTTTCGTCGCCGTCGGACGACGGTGCCGAAAGACTTTGAAACCCGCCGGGACTTTGAAATATTTCGGAGCGATTGGAGTTTTTCGAGTTTTTCTCGAAAACTAGCACGGCGACCGCGTACGAACCATTAGAGTAACACTTTGGGAATTGAACGAGGAACACGGATCAATGGTTGTTTCCGAAGATTTGACGATTTTCGTCGCTGTCGGACGACGGTGCCGAAAGACTTTGAAACCCGCCGGGACTTTGAAATATTTCGGAGCGATTGGAGTTTTTCGAGTTTTTCTCGAAAACTAGCACGGCGACCGCGTACGAACCATTAGAGTAACACTTTGGGAATTGAACGAGGAACACGGATCAATGGTTGTTTCCGAAGATTTGACGATTTTCGTCGCTGTCGGACGACGGTGCCGAAAGACTTTGAAACCCGCCGGGACTTTGAAATATTTCGGAGCGATTGGAGTTTTTCGAGTTTTTCTCGAAAACTAGCACGGCGACCGCGTACGAACCATTAGAGTAACACTTTGGGAATTGAACGAGGAACACGGATCAATGGTTGTTTCCGAAGATTTGACGATTTTCGTCGCCGTCGGACGACGGTGCCGAAAGACTTTGAAACCCGCCGGGACTTTGAAATATTTCGGAGCGATTGGAGTTTTTCGAGTTTTTCTCGAAAACTAGCACGGCGACCGCGTACGAACCATTAGAGTAACACTTTGGGAATTGAACGAGGAACACGGATCAATGGTTGTTTCCGAAGATTTGACGATTTTCGTCGCCGTCGGACGACGGTGCCGAAAGACTTTGAAACCCGCCGGGACTTTGAAATATTTCGGAGCGATTGGAGTTTTTCGAGTTTTTCTCGAAAACTAGCACGGCGACCGCGTACGAACCATTAGAGTAACACTTTGGGAATTGAACGAGGAACACGGATCAATGGTTGTTTCCGAAGATTTGACGATTTTCGTCGCTGTCGGACGACGGTGCCGAAAGACTTTGAAACCCGCCGGGACTTTGAAATATTTCGGAGCGATTGGAGTTTTTCGAGTTTTTCTCGAAAACTAGCACGGCGACCGCGTACGAACCATTAGAGTAACACTTTGGGAATTGAACGAGGAACACGGATCAATGGTTGTTTCCGAAGATTTGACGATTTTCGTCGCTGTCGGACGACGGTGCCGAAAGACTTTGAAACCCGCCGGGACTTTGAAATATTTCGGAGCGATTGGAGTTTTTCGAGTTTTTCTCGAAAACTAGCACGGCGACCGCGTACGAACCATTAGAGTAACACTTTGGGAATTGAACGAGGAACACGGATCAATGGTTGTTTCCGAAGATTTGACGATTTTCGTCGCCGTCGGACGACGGTGCCGAAAGACTTTGAAACCCGCCGGGACTTTGAAATATTTCGGAGCGATTGGAGTTTTTCGAGTTTTTCTCGAAAACTAGCACGGCGACCGCGTACGAACCATTAGAGTAACACTTTGGGAATTGAACGAGGAACACGGATCAATGGTTGTTTCCGAAGATTTGACGATTTTCGTCGCCGTCGGACGACGGTGCCGAAAGACTTTGAAACCCGCCGGGACTTTGAAATATTTCGGAGCGATTGGAGTTTTTCGAGTTTTTCTCGAAAACTAGCACGGCGACCGCGTACGAACCATTAGAGTAACACTTTGGGAATTGAACGAGGAACACGGATCAATGGTTGTTTCCGAAGATTTGACGATTTTCGTCGCCGTCGGACGACGGTGCCGAAAGACTTTGAAACCCGCCGGGACTTTGAAATATTTCGGAGCGATTGGAGTTTTTCGAGTTTTTCTCGAAAACTAGCACGGCGACCGCGTACGAACCATTAGAGTAACACTTTGGGAATTGAACGAGGAACACGGATCAATGGTTGTTTCCGAAGATTTGACGATTTTCGTCGCCGTCGGACGACGGTGCCGAAAGACTTTGAAACCCGCCGGGACTTTGAAATATTTCGGAGCGATTGGAGTTTTTCGAGTTTTTCTCGAAAACTAGCACGGCGACCGCGTACGAACCATTAGAGTAACACTTTGGGAATTGAACGAGGAACACGGATCAATGGTTGTTTCCGAAGATTTGACGATTTTCGTCGCTGTCGGACGACGGTGCCGAAAGACTTTGAAACCCGCCGGGACTTTGAAATATTTCGGAGCGATTGGAGTTTTTCGAGTTTTTCTCGAAAACTAGCACGGCGACCGCGTACGAACCATTAGAGTAACACTTTGGGAATTGAACGAGGAACACGGATCAATGGTTGTTTCCGAAGATTTGACGATTTTCGTCGCTGTCGGACGACGGTGCCGAAAGACTTTGAAACCCGCCGGGACTTTGAAATATTTCGGAGCGATTGGAGTTTTTCGAGTTTTTCTCGAAAACTAGCACGGCGACCGCGTACGAACCATTAGAGTAACACTTTGGGAATTGAACGAGGAACACGGATCAATGGTTGTTTCCGAAGATTTGACGATTTTCGTCGCCGTCGGACGACGGTGCCGAAAGACTTTGAAACCCGCCGGGACTTTGAAATATTTCGGAGCGATTGGAGTTTTTCGAGTTTTTCTCGAAAACTAGCACGGCGACCGCGTACGAACCATTAGAGTAACACTTTGGGAATTGAACGAGGAACACGGATCAATGGTTGTTTCCGAAGATTTGACGATTTTCGTCGCCGTCGGACGACGGTGCCGAAAGACTTTGAAACCCGCCGGGACTTTGAAATATTTCGGAGCGATTGGAGTTTTTCGAGTTTTTCTCGAAAACTAGCACGGCGACCGCGTACGAACCATTAGAGTAACACTTTGGGAATTGAACGAGGAACACGGATCAATGGTTGTTTCCGAAGATTTGACGATTTTCGTCGCTGTCGGACGACGGTGCCGAAAGACTTTGAAACCCGCCGGGACTTTGAAATATTTCGGAGCGATTGGAGTTTTTCGAGTTTTTCTCGAAAACTAGCACGGCGACCGCGTACGAACCATTAGAGTAACACTTTGGGAATTGAACGAGGAACACGGATCAATGGTTGTTTCCGAAGATTTGACGATTTTCGTCGCTGTCGGACGACGGTGCCGAAAGACTTTGAAACCCGCCGGGACTTTGAAATATTTCGGAGCGATTGGAGTTTTTCGAGTTTTTCTCGAAAACTAGCACGGCGACCGCGTACGAACCATTAGAGTAACACTTTGGGAATTGAACGAGGAACACGGATCAATGGTTGTTTCCGAAGATTTGACGATTTTCGTCGCCGTCGGACGACGGTGCCGAAAGACTTTGAAACCCGCCGGGACTTTGAAATATTTCGGAGCGATTGGAGTTTTTCGAGTTTTTCTCGAAAACTAGCACGGCGACCGCGTACGAACCATTAGAGTAACACTTTGGGAATTGAACGAGGAACACGGATCAATGGTTGTTTCCGAAGATTTGACGATTTTCGTCGCCGTCGGACGACGGTGCCGAAAGACTTTGAAACCCGCCGGGACTTTGAAATATTTCGGAGCGATTGGAGTTTTTCGAGTTTTTCTCGAAAACTAGCACGGCGACCGCGTACGAACCATTAGAGTAACACTTTGGGAATTGAACGAGGAACACGGATCAATGGTTGTTTCCGAAGATTTGACGATTTTCGTCGCTGTC
The DNA here is from genome assembly GCF_050908995.1 of Andrena cerasifolii. Lineage (NCBI taxonomy): Eukaryota > Metazoa > Arthropoda > Insecta > Hymenoptera > Andrenidae > Andrena > Andrena cerasifolii. Next base: position 74,688 of record NW_027484919.1, read on the forward strand.
GGACGACGGTGCCGAAAGACTTTGAAACCCGCCGGGACTTTGAAATATTTCGGAGCGATTGGAGTTTTTCGAGTTTTTCTCGAAAACTAGCACGGCGACCGCGTACGAACCATTAGAGTAACACTTTGGGAATTGAACGAGGAACACGGATCAATGGTTGTTTCCGAAGGTTTGACGATTTTCGTCGCTGTCGGACGACGGTGCCGAAAGACTTTGAAACCCGCCGGGACTTTGAAATATTTCGGAGCGATTGGAGTTTTTCGAGTTTTTCTCGAAAACTAGCACGGCGACCGCGTACGAACCATTAGAGTAA
>NW_027484919.1:80000-85000 GCF_050908995.1 Andrena cerasifolii
TCCAGGGCCTCGCTGGAGTATTTGCTACTACCACCAAGATCTGCACCGACGGTGGCTCCAGGCAGGCTCACGCCCAGACCCTTCTGCGCACACCGCCGCGACCCTCCTACTCGTCAGGGCTTCATGGAGGACGGTCACCCGCGAGCGGATGGCACGTCCCTCCCCACTTGCCGCTGACGGCGGAGTATAGGCGCGACGCTTCAGCGCCATCCATTTTCAGGGCTAGTTGCTTCGGCAGGTGAGTTGTTACACACTCCTTAGCGGATTCCGACTTCCATGGCCACCGTCCTGCTGTCTTAAGCAACCAACGCCTTTCATGGTATCCCATAAGCGTCGACTTAGGCGCCTTAACTCTGCGTTTGGTTCATCCCACAGCGCCAGTTCTGCTTACCAAAATTGGCCCACTTGGCACTCTGATTCAATATAATCTCGTGGCTTCATGATCCAAGCAAGCCAGAGATCTCACCCATTTAAAGTTTGAGAATAGGTTGAGGTCGTTTCGGCCCCAAGGCCTCTAATCATTCGCTTTACCAGATGAAACTCGCACACGTTCGCGTAGGAACGAGCGAGTGCCAGCTATCCTGAGGGAAACTTCGGAGGGAACCAGCTACTAGATGGTTCGATTAGTCTTTCGCCCCTATACCCAGTTCCGACGATCGATTTGCACGTCAGAATCGCTACGGACCTCCATCAGGGTTTCCCCTGACTTCGTCCTGACCAGGCATAGTTCACCATCTTTCGGGTCCCAACGTGTACGCTCTAGGTGCGCCTCTTCTCGCAATGAGAACGAGACGCCCCGGGAGTGCGAGGCCGCATCGTAACGCGGCCGATCCTCCCTCGGTCGACGCAAAGGTCGACCTTCACTTTCATTCCGCCTTTAGGTTTCTTTCTCCCAATGACTCGCGCACATGTTAGACTCCTTGGTCCGTGTTTCAAGACGGGTCCTGAGAGTACCCAAAGCAGTAGCGTCGCCGACCGGTAATTCGAAGCTTGGCCAGTCCAAGGACACCGCCTGCTAACAGCTGGCCAGGCCCGGGGACGGCACTAGGTCCGTACCTCCGGGTAAGAACTGACCGGGCTTGCGGCGGGCCTGACGCACACACATTCGAAAATGGATTGGTTGCGGCCCGATACCGTCAGAGTACCGTCGCGCAGCCGGTCGGGCGGCCGAGGGTCTGTCGCGTGCTCTGGGAGCAACGAAACAGGCAACCGCTCGGGCCGTAGACCGACACGCAACGGGTCGCGACGTTCTACTAGGGGAGAAGTGCACGACTACGTGGCCGGAACATTCACCGCCGGTGGTGTACCCTCGCTAATGGACCACGAAAGTCCACCCGGAGTATCGCGCACCGACGGGAGCCAGCCTCGTCGACGATGAATCTCCCCATTCGATCTTTTGGGTTTCTCAGGTTTACCCCTGAACGGTTTCACGTACTCTTGAACTCTCTCTTCAAAGTTCTTTTCAACTTTCCCTCACGGTACTTGTTCGCTATCGGTCTCGTGGTTGTATTTAGCCTTAGATGGAGTTTACCACCCACTTAGGGTTGCACTCTCAAGCAACCCGACTCTATGGAGAGATCCTCCCGAAACGCGTACCGGTCGCTACGGGCCTGGCACCCTCTGCGGGTAAGTGGCCCCATTCAAGATGGACTTGGACGCGGTGCGACGTCACGGGATAAACGGATCCTCCTGAACACTACAATTCCCTGCGGCGGAACCGCGGGATTCAGTGCTGGGCTAATTCCTGTTCGCTCGCCGCTACTAAGGAAATCCTTGTTAGTTTCTTTTCCTCCGCTTAGTAATATGCTTAAATTCAGCGGGTAATCTCGCCTACTCTGAGGTCGTCAATCATTTTATATATTAATTAGGTGCCACCAGAGAAAAAACCTGAGACCGCGAAGCGGAGAGAAGATATTATATTATAAATCGTGCTCCCTCTCTCTCTTTTGGATATTTTACCTCGAGCGGGCATCCCGGCGGGAGTACGGGGGTGTGTGGGCGTAGTGCGTTGACACCGACGACGGGGCCGGGCCGGACGAGAAGCTGGGCTGAAGAATACAAGGAGAAGAAGAAGAATGAAACATACAAAACTTCTTTCTCAGATTCTTTTTCTCTTCCCTTGCTCGCTCGCAGATTCCCATGCGCACCGCGTATACGGCATCACGCCACGCACCATACACATCTTTCCCCGCGTACACATCCCGGCTCACAGCCCGACAACGACAACGACGGATCGATGTGATCGATCTCGCGTTGTATCCAGAGAGGTACCAACGCACGATTCCAGAGAAAACGTACATTTGACTCTCTTTTCTCTTCTGATCGAGAATTAGAGTCCCCCCTTAACATCTCTCTATTTGCGCCACGCCAAAGTGTCTCTTTTTCGTCGCGCATAGTCGATTCGATCCGTGAGACTCCCGCGGAACGACCACCGGTTTTTACTTTAACGTCCGTCCGCTATATTAGCTTTGAGATTCCCGCTATCCCTCACGCCTCGAGCAGCAGAGGGAACCGCGTGGGAAAAATAAGCTTTTCCGTGGACTGGACGACCGGTGAGACGCGCGGTCTCTTATACGATCGACCAACAACGCGACAAAGAAGACATGGGGCGATCGGGGAGACTCGTCCTTCCATTCAGCACGAAGGAGAGTCGTACTACCACCTTTCGCGGCATCAGCGCCTTTCGGTTCGTCAAAGTTCAAATTCGCGCAGCCGCGCCAGCGAGGATTCCGGGGTACAGAAACGTTAAACGACGCGTGCAGCAATCTCTCTCATCGGATGTTTGGCGCAAACACTCATGTGCGTCGACGGAACGTGGCCATAGGGAGAGAATGAATGTACGGCTTGGCGAGGACACGCGCGACGACGGGGAAATACATCGACCCGATCCTGTTGACGCGTGGTTATTTTTATCATCCCGCACAGCGCCGCTACTATTCATGTAATTACACACCCTTGGATCTTCACGGCGTCCCGAAGAACGAGTGTTGTGCCCTCGATGTATCTCGATTGACTTTTTATCACTTGTCAGTCAACGACGACCCTCTGTTTAAAATCCCTGGGGCCTCGTGAACGCGACGATATAGATCGGCGCACATATGCCGCGCACTGCTCTTCTCTTTCTCTATCTATCTCTCGCTCTTTGGTCCTCTTTCTCAGGACAAATTTTTCATTTCAGGCGACGTCGGGAGCACGGTAAAAGATCTCGCGCAGAACGTGAAGGCAAATCTACACCCAACCGGTGCGAGCGGAGAGGCTGCTGTGAGTTCTTTGATCCAGGGAGCGGTGCAGCACACGGGCGGTCGTTGTAAAACAACGACGCAAGACGCCGTGAAAGCACGCACGCGAGTCCGCAAGATGATCATTTTTTTCATCACGTTCGCCTCTCTCTTTTCTCGCACGGGAGGGAGTACACACGCTTCACGGTTCTCACGCGAGCCGTGGCAAACGCCGACGAACGGCCCAACTTTCGCTCGTACGTCGCGTATCTCGCGTCTATCATCGACCCGACTCCGAAACGCGTTACATCTTCGGAAACGCGAGACGGCGAGGATGATACACGTAGGAGAACCGACGCAAGCAGTCTTTTGTATGTGATAACGACCCTCAGCCAGGCGTGGTCCAGGAATTGTATCCGTGGACCGCAATGTGCGTTCGAAATGTCGATGTTCATGTGTCCTGCAGTTCACACGTTGACGCGCAATTAGCTGCGTTCTTCATCGACCCACGAGCCAAGTGATCCACCGTTCAGGGTAATCGTGTTATTAAATATGTTCGTTATATCTATTGTTCTCGGTTCGGATGAAGCCGAGGCCCGTGCGCCTCCAACCAGCGCGCGAAGGAGGTCCGGGCGTCGCCACCGTTGTGAGACGACACTGTGTGTGATTTCTGTCCAGGACGGGAACCGTCGAAACGCGCGCGGAAACACCGCGACACGTCCGACGGCCGAGCGTACTCTATTATTGTATTTCATTTAAAAACCTTCGAGATACACGGGGGTACATGAACCGTAATCGCGTACTCTGGGGGCCATCGCACGCGGCAGCGTCCTCCTTACGCACGCTCTCTATCGTCGCCGTTCCCCGAAAGCGGACGCACGGCCGGCTTCGATCGGTCCAATTGGACTTTCGCTATCGAAGCTTCACAGCCGGTCCTTTTATTTGGCTATCGGGGCGCGATTAAGTGAGCGATACTCGGGGACGCACGTCGACGCGATCGATGTGCGAGCCGCCCTAGGTTACCCGGGGATCCTCTCGGAGGAGAGGGTCTCCCCGTCCACTGGACTTTTCGGAGAGAGCGCGACCAAAACTGAGGAAGCGTAATGCGAGTGGAAGAAGCGTCGTTCGAAAGAGAGGGATAGTAGAAACGTCGCGAAGCCGAGGCTCCGACGGCGGCTCGTTTCTGCCCTCTCTCTCCCGCGCTTTACTTAACCACTCTCGGAGCGCTTGTGGTGTGTTTTCGTCCCTGTCTTGGGTCGCGAGTGACTCCTTTTATTACTCGATTCGAGCCTACACGCTCGCGCAGACAACACGCGCAGACGGTATAATTCGTATATAACGGCACACGCCTCTGATACGAGGTGAACGCGAATCGACGAGGGCGGCGGGCTACCGGAGGACGATCGCAACGACGGGTCTTGTTTTTCCCGATTCAGTTAACGACGACCTCTCTCGAGAAACCTCTCGCGAGCGCACTCGTGATCGCGTTCGTAATATTATCGTCCCGTTCTCAAAGAGGGGGCCGCGCACGTCTGGCGGTCTGGCGGGCTTGGCTCTTTGCGCTTCACCGATGGCATCGGACGGGAGCGTCGCGATGAGAAACCAGGTTCTCCGTCTGTAGCGACCTCCGCGCGTAAGCCGTGCCACGCGGTGTAATATATATATATATATATATATATATATATATATAGGAGAAATGCATTCCCGTTTAGTTTCTGTTTAAATGCATTCGCATTTAGTTTTTTTGGTATCTGTTTATAAATGCGTTCGCATTTATATTAG
>NW_027484919.1:87500-90000 GCF_050908995.1 Andrena cerasifolii
TCCATCGGGAAGCACGGAGTACACGCACGCTAGCATCCACCGTAGAAGCACGGACCACTACACGCTGGACAAATCGACAAAGCGCGTATCATTCACGCTGGTCATGTACGTAATAGCGCGGACAAGTGCATGCTGAGCAAACGGGAAAGCGCGAATCGTGCCATGCTGGTCATAACGAGTTGGCACGTAATGTGCGCGCTAGTCATATCGAGATCTGACACCTCTTGGGTTTGTATCTACTTTCTCCCTCTTTCAAAGTTCGATCATTTAGGTCGATACTTTATATGTACCCGACGCTAGCCTTCCTTAGCGTTTCGTTAAGTTTAAATCGTCCATCTGCGTGGATAAAGAGTTGAATGCATGATTTCGTACAAGCATACACAGTAGTGCATACGAGTCACCAACGTCACTTATGGACGCTCACCACATAAGGGCCATTCGGTCTTAGACACCGACCCGTGGTAATGCTGTGTGGAGAAATCCGAAACGCAACACGGTAAGAACAGTCGAGACAAAATCTCGAGGAGCGGTGACTGCTTCTCAACCGAGGTTATAGAATAGCCACACGCCCGACGCTGCTCCGACCGAGACGCTCGAACCGTCGCTCTCCCTTATAGATACCGAACGGTCGGCCGGAACGCCGGCGCCGCCGTACCTTACGCACGGGCGCTTATGGGCGTAAACCGCCGCTACAACAGCCCGTTCGGCCGGCACGTTGGGACTTAGCCGCAGAGAGCGTCGGAACCAAGAGTAAACCGACTAAACGAATTATTATAAACAACCGCGGTCACCATTACCCTGATAAATACACGGTCCAAAACGATATTCGAAAATAATTTTCTCGGGACTTTGAAATTTTACGGAGCGATTGGAGTTTTTCGAGTTTTTCTCGAAAACTAGCACGGCGACCGCGTACGAACCATTAGAGTAACACTTTGGGAATTGAACGAGGAACACGGATCAATGGTTGTTTCCGAAGATTTGACGATTTTCGTCGCCGTCGGACGACGGTGCCGAAAGACTTTGAAACCCGCCGGGACTTTGAAATATTTCGGAGCGATTGGAGTTTTTCGAGTTTTACTCGAAAACTAGCACGGCGACCGCGTACGAACCATTAGAGTAACACTTTGGGAATTGAACGAGGAACACGGATCAATGGTTGTTTCCGAAGATTTGACGATTTTCGTCGCTGTCGGACGACGGTGCCGAAAGACTTTGAAACCCGCCGGGACTTTGAAATATTTCGGAGCGATTGGAGTTTTTCGAGTTTTTCTCGAAAACTAGCACGGCGACCGCGTACGAACCATTAGAGTAACACTTTGGGAATTGAACGAGGAACACGGATCAATGGTTGTTTCCGAAGATTTGACGATTTTCGTCGCTGTCGGACGACGGTGCCGAAAGACTTTGAAACCCGCCGGGACTTTGAAATATTTCGGAGCGATTGGAGTTTTTCGAGTTTTTCTCGAAAACTAGCACGGCGACCGCGTACGAACCATTAGAGTAACACTTTGGGAATTGAACGAGGAACACGGATCAATGGTTGTTTCCGAAGATTTGACGATTTTCGTCGCTGTCGGACGACGGTGCCGAAAGACTTTGAAACCCGCCGGGACTTTGAAATATTTCGGAGCGATTGGAGTTTTTCGAGTTTTTCTCGAAAACTAGCACGGCGACCGCGTACGAACCATTAGAGTAACACTTTGGGAATTGAACGAGGAACACGGATCAATGGTTGTTTCCGAAGATTTGACGATTTTCGTCGCTGTCGGACGACGGTGCCGAAAGACTTTGAAACCCGCCGGGACTTTGAAATATTTCGGAGCGATTGGAGTTTTTCGAGTTTTTCTCGAAAACTAGCACGGCGACCGCGTACGAACCATTAGAGTAACACTTTGGGAATTGAACGAGGAACACGGATCAATGGTTGTTTCCGAAGATTTGACGATTTTCGTCGCTGTCGGACGACGGTGCCGAAAGACTTTGAAACCCGCCGGGACTTTGAAATATTTCGGAGCGATTGGAGTTTTTCGAGTTTTTCTCGAAAACTAGCACGGCGACCGCGTACGAACCATTAGAGTAACACTTTGGGAATTGAACGAGGAACACGGATCAATGGTTGTTTCCGAAGATTTGACGATTTTCGTCGCTGTCGGACGACGGTGCCGAAAGACTTTGAAACCCGCCGGGACTTTGAAATATTTCGGAGCGATTGGAGTTTTTCGAGTTTTTCTCGAAAACTAGCACGGCGACCGCGTACGAACCATTAGAGTAACACTTTGGGAATTGAACGAGGAACACGGATCAATGGTTGTTTCCGAAGATTTGACGATTTTCGTCGCCGTCGGACGACGGTGCCGAAAGACTTTGAAACCCGCCGGGACTTTGAAATATTTCGGAGCGATTGGAGTTTTTCGAGTTTTTCTCGAAAACTAGCACGGCGACCGCGTACGAACCATTAGAGTAACACTTTGGGAATTGAACGAGGAACACGGATCAA
>NW_027484919.1:95000-100000 GCF_050908995.1 Andrena cerasifolii
CCACATCTGCATAGGATTTCTCTTAGGGCTTAGGATCGACTGACTCGTGTGCAACGGCTGTTCACACGAAACCCTTCTCCACGTCAGTCCTCCAGGGCCTCGCTGGAGTATTTGCTACTACCACCAAGATCTGCACCGACGGTGGCTCCAGGCAGGCTCACGCCCAGACCCTTCTGCGCACACCGCCGCGACCCTCCTACTCGTCAGGGCTTCATGGAGGACGGTCACCCGCGAGCGGATGGCACGTCCCTCCCCACTTGCCGCTGACGGCGGAGTATAGGCGCGACGCTTCAGCGCCATCCATTTTCAGGGCTAGTTGCTTCGGCAGGTGAGTTGTTACACACTCCTTAGCGGATTCCGACTTCCATGGCCACCGTCCTGCTGTCTTAAGCAACCAACGCCTTTCATGGTATCCCATAAGCGTCGACTTAGGCGCCTTAACTCTGCGTTTGGTTCATCCCACAGCGCCAGTTCTGCTTACCAAAATTGGCCCACTTGGCACTCTGATTCAATATAATCTCGTGGCTTCATGATCCAAGCAAGCCAGAGATCTCACCCATTTAAAGTTTGAGAATAGGTTGAGGTCGTTTCGGCCCCAAGGCCTCTAATCATTCGCTTTACCAGATGAAACTCGCACACGTTCGCGTAGGAACGAGCGAGTGCCAGCTATCCTGAGGGAAACTTCGGAGGGAACCAGCTACTAGATGGTTCGATTAGTCTTTCGCCCCTATACCCAGTTCCGACGATCGATTTGCACGTCAGAATCGCTACGGACCTCCATCAGGGTTTCCCCTGACTTCGTCCTGACCAGGCATAGTTCACCATCTTTCGGGTCCCAACGTGTACGCTCTAGGTGCGCCTCTTCTCGCAATGAGAACGAGACGCCCCGGGAGTGCGAGGCCGCATCGTAACGCGGCCGATCCTCCCTCGGTCGACGCAAAGGTCGACCTTCACTTTCATTCCGCCTTTAGGTTTCTTTCTCCCAATGACTCGCGCACATGTTAGACTCCTTGGTCCGTGTTTCAAGACGGGTCCTGAGAGTACCCAAAGCAGTAGCGTCGCCGACCGGTAATTCGAAGCTTGGCCAGTCCAAGGACACCGCCTGCTAACAGCTGGCCAGGCCCGGGGACGGCACTAGGTCCGTACCTCCGGGTAAGAACTGACCGGGCTTGCGGCGGGCCTGACGCACACACATTCGAAAATGGATTGGTTGCGGCCCGATACCGTCAGAGTACCGTCGCGCAGCCGGTCGGGCGGCCGAGGGTCTGTCGCGTGCTCTGGGAGCAACGAAACAGGCAACCGCTCGGGCCGTAGACCGACACGCAACGGGTCGCGACGTTCTACTAGGGGAGAAGTGCACGACTACGTGGCCGGAACATTCACCGCCGGTGGTGTACCCTCGCTAATGGACCACGAAAGTCCACCCGGAGTATCGCGCACCGACGGGAGCCAGCCTCGTCGACGATGAATCTCCCCATTCGATCTTTTGGGTTTCTCAGGTTTACCCCTGAACGGTTTCACGTACTCTTGAACTCTCTCTTCAAAGTTCTTTTCAACTTTCCCTCACGGTACTTGTTCGCTATCGGTCTCGTGGTTGTATTTAGCCTTAGATGGAGTTTACCACCCACTTAGGGTTGCACTCTCAAGCAACCCGACTCTATGGAGAGATCCTCCCGAAACGCGTACCGGTCGCTACGGGCCTGGCACCCTCTGCGGGTAAGTGGCCCCATTCAAGATGGACTTGGACGCGGTGCGACGTCACGGGATAAACGGATCCTCCTGAACACTACAATTCCCTGCGGCGGAACCGCGGGATTCAGTGCTGGGCTAATTCCTGTTCGCTCGCCGCTACTAAGGAAATCCTTGTTAGTTTCTTTTCCTCCGCTTAGTAATATGCTTAAATTCAGCGGGTAATCTCGCCTACTCTGAGGTCGTCAATCATTTTATATATTAATTAGGTGCCACCAGAGAAAAAACCTGAGACCGCGAAGCGGAGAGAAGATATTATATTATAAATCGTGCTCCCTCTCTCTCTTTTGGATATTTTACCTCGAGCGGGCATCCCGGCGGGAGTACGGGGGTGTGTGGGCGTAGTGCGTTGACACCGACGACGGGGCCGGGCCGGACGAGAAGCTGGGCTGAAGAATACAAGGAGAAGAAGAAGAATGAAACATACAAAACTTCTTTCTCAGATTCTTTTTCTCTTCCCTTGCTCGCTCGCAGATTCCCATGCGCACCGCGTATACGGCATCACGCCACGCACCATACACATCTTTCCCCGCGTACACATCCCGGCTCACAGCCCGACAACGACAACGACGGATCGATGTGATCGATCTCGCGTTGTATCCAGAGAGGTACCAACGCACGATTCCAGAGAAAACGTACATTTGACTCTCTTTTCTCTTCTGATCGAGAATTAGAGTCCCCCCTTAACATCTCTCTATTTGCGCCACGCCAAAGTGTCTCTTTTTCGTCGCGCATAGTCGATTCGATCCGTGAGACTCCCGCGGAACGACCACCGGTTTTTACTTTAACGTCCGTCCGCTATATTAGCTTTGAGATTCCCGCTATCCCTCACGCCTCGAGCAGCAGAGGGAACCGCGTGGGAAAAATAAGCTTTTCCGTGGACTGGACGACCGGTGAGACGCGCGGTCTCTTATACGATCGACCAACAACGCGACAAAGAAGACATGGGGCGATCGGGGAGACTCGTCCTTCCATTCAGCACGAAGGAGAGTCGTACTACCACCTTTCGCGGCATCAGCGCCTTTCGGTTCGTCAAAGTTCAAATTCGCGCAGCCGCGCCAGCGAGGATTCCGGGGTACAGAAACGTTAAACGACGCGTGCAGCAATCTCTCTCATCGGATGTTTGGCGCAAACACTCATGTGCGTCGACGGAACGTGGCCATAGGGAGAGAATGAATGTACGGCTTGGCGAGGACACGCGCGACGACGGGGAAATACATCGACCCGATCCTGTTGACGCGTGGTTATTTTTATCATCCCGCACAGCGCCGCTACTATTCATGTAATTACACACCCTTGGATCTTCACGGCGTCCCGAAGAACGAGTGTTGTGCCCTCGATGTATCTCGATTGACTTTTTATCACTTGTCAGTCAACGACGACCCTCTGTTTAAAATCCCTGGGGCCTCGTGAACGCGACGATATAGATCGGCGCACATATGCCGCGCACTGCTCTTCTCTTTCTCTATCTATCTCTCGCTCTTTGGTCCTCTTTCTCAGGACAAATTTTTCATTTCAGGCGACGTCGGGAGCACGGTAAAAGATCTCGCGCAGAACGTGAAGGCAAATCTACACCCAACCGGTGCGAGCGGAGAGGCTGCTGTGAGTTCTTTGATCCAGGGAGCGGTGCAGCACACGGGCGGTCGTTGTAAAACAACGACGCAAGACGCCGTGAAAGCACGCACGCGAGTCCGCAAGATGATCATTTTTTTCATCACGTTCGCCTCTCTCTTTTCTCGCACGGGAGGGAGTACACACGCTTCACGGTTCTCACGCGAGCCGTGGCAAACGCCGACGAACGGCCCAACTTTCGCTCGTACGTCGCGTATCTCGCGTCTATCATCGACCCGACTCCGAAACGCGTTACATCTTCGGAAACGCGAGACGGCGAGGATGATACACGTAGGAGAACCGACGCAAGCAGTCTTTTGTATGTGATAACGACCCTCAGCCAGGCGTGGTCCAGGAATTGTATCCGTGGACCGCAATGTGCGTTCGAAATGTCGATGTTCATGTGTCCTGCAGTTCACACGTTGACGCGCAATTAGCTGCGTTCTTCATCGACCCACGAGCCAAGTGATCCACCGTTCAGGGTAATCGTGTTATTAAATATGTTCGTTATATCTATTGTTCTCGGTTCGGATGAAGCCGAGGCCCGTGCGCCTCCAACCAGCGCGCGAAGGAGGTCCGGGCGTCGCCACCGTTGTGAGACGACACTGTGTGTGATTTCTGTCCAGGACGGGAACCGTCGAAACGCGCGCGGAAACACCGCGACACGTCCGACGGCCGAGCGTACTCTATTATTGTATTTCATTTAAAAACCTTCGAGATACACGGGGGTACATGAACCGTAATCGCGTACTCTGGGGGCCATCGCACGCGGCAGCGTCCTCCTTACGCACGCTCTCTATCGTCGCCGTTCCCCGAAAGCGGACGCACGGCCGGCTTCGATCGGTCCAATTGGACTTTCGCTATCGAAGCTTCACAGCCGGTCCTTTTATTTGGCTATCGGGGCGCGATTAAGTGAGCGATACTCGGGGACGCACGTCGACGCGATCGATGTGCGAGCCGCCCTAGGTTACCCGGGGATCCTCTCGGAGGAGAGGGTCTCCCCGTCCACTGGACTTTTCGGAGAGAGCGCGACCAAAACTGAGGAAGCGTAATGCGAGTGGAAGAAGCGTCGTTCGAAAGAGAGGGATAGTAGAAACGTCGCGAAGCCGAGGCTCCGACGGCGGCTCGTTTCTGCCCTCTCTCTCCCGCGCTTTACTTAACCACTCTCGGAGCGCTTGTGGTGTGTTTTCGTCCCTGTCTTGGGTCGCGAGTGACTCCTTTTATTACTCGATTCGAGCCTACACGCTCGCGCAGACAACACGCGCAGACGGTATAATTCGTATATAACGGCACACGCCTCTGATACGAGGTGAACGCGAATCGACGAGGGCGGCGGGCTACCGGAGGACGATCGCAACGACGGGTCTTGTTTTTCCCGATTCAGTTAACGACGACCTCTCTCGAGAAACCTCTCGCGAGCGCACTCGTGATCGCGTTCGTAATATTATCGTCCCGTTCTCAAAGAGGGGGCCGCGCACGTCTGGCGGTCTGGCGGGCTTGGCTCTTTGCGCTTCACCGATGGCATCGGACGGGAGCGTCGCGATGAGAAACCAGGTTCTCCGTCTGTAGCGACCTCCGCGCGTAAGCCGTGCCACGCGGTGTAATATATATATATATATATATATATATATATATATATA
>NW_027484919.1:102500-105000 GCF_050908995.1 Andrena cerasifolii
CAGATTATTCAGACAAAATTCATTATATTTCCTCTTTATTAATAAGGAATGGCATCGGAAGCTCGATAAAGCGCGTATCACGCGTGCCGCTGCATCCATCGGGAAGCACGGAGTACACGCACGCTAGCATCCACCGTAGAAGCACGGACCACTACACGCTGGACAAATCGACAAAGCGCGTATCATTCACGCTGGTCATGTACGTAATAGCGCGGACAAGTGCATGCTGAGCAAACGGGAAAGCGCGAATCGTGCCATGCTGGTCATAACGAGTTGGCACGTAATGTGCGCGCTAGTCATATCGAGATCTGACACCTCTTGGGTTTGTATCTACTTTCTCCCTCTTTCAAAGTTCGATCATTTAGGTCGATACTTTATATGTACCCGACGCTAGCCTTCCTTAGCGTTTCGTTAAGTTTAAATCGTCCATCTGCGTGGATAAAGAGTTGAATGCATGATTTCGTACAAGCATACACAGTAGTGCATACGAGTCACCAACGTCACTTATGGACGCTCACCACATAAGGGCCATTCGGTCTTAGACACCGACCCGTGGTAATGCTGTGTGGAGAAATCCGAAACGCAACACGGTAAGAACAGTCGAGACAAAATCTCGAGGAGCGGTGACTGCTTCTCAACCGAGGTTATAGAATAGCCACACGCCCGACGCTGCTCCGACCGAGACGCTCGAACCGTCGCTCTCCCTTATAGATACCGAACGGTCGGCCGGAACGCCGGCGCCGCCGTACCTTACGCACGGGCGCTTATGGGCGTAAACCGCCGCTACAACAGCCCGTTCGGCCGGCACGTTGGGACTTAGCCGCAGAGAGCGTCGGAACCAAGAGTAAACCGACTAAACGAATTATTATAAACAACCGCGGTCACCATTACCCTGATAAATACACGGTCCAAAACGATATTCGAAAATAATTTTCTCGGGACTTTGAAATTTTACGGAGCGATTGGAGTTTTTCGAGTTTTTCTCGAAAACTAGCACGGCGACCGCGTACGAACCATTAGAGTAACACTTTGGGAATTGAACGAGGAACACGGATCAATGGTTGTTTCCGAAGATTTGACGATTTTCGTCGCCGTCGGACGACGGTGCCGAAAGACTTTGAAACCCGCCGGGACTTTGAAATATTTCGGAGCGATTGGAGTTTTTCGAGTTTTACTCGAAAACTAGCACGGCGACCGCGTACGAACCATTAGAGTAACACTTTGGGAATTGAACGAGGAACACGGATCAATGGTTGTTTCCGAAGATTTGACGATTTTCGTCGCTGTCGGACGACGGTGCCGAAAGACTTTGAAACCCGCCGGGACTTTGAAATATTTCGGAGCGATTGGAGTTTTTCGAGTTTTTCTCGAAAACTAGCACGGCGACCGCGTACGAACCATTAGAGTAACACTTTGGGAATTGAACGAGGAACACGGATCAATGGTTGTTTCCGAAGATTTGACGATTTTCGTCGCTGTCGGACGACGGTGCCGAAAGACTTTGAAACCCGCCGGGACTTTGAAATATTTCGGAGCGATTGGAGTTTTTCGAGTTTTTCTCGAAAACTAGCACGGCGACCGCGTACGAACCATTAGAGTAACACTTTGGGAATTGAACGAGGAACACGGATCAATGGTTGTTTCCGAAGATTTGACGATTTTCGTCGCTGTCGGACGACGGTGCCGAAAGACTTTGAAACCCGCCGGGACTTTGAAATATTTCGGAGCGATTGGAGTTTTTCGAGTTTTTCTCGAAAACTAGCACGGCGACCGCGTACGAACCATTAGAGTAACACTTTGGGAATTGAACGAGGAACACGGATCAATGGTTGTTTCCGAAGATTTGACGATTTTCGTCGCTGTCGGACGACGGTGCCGAAAGACTTTGAAACCCGCCGGGACTTTGAAATATTTCGGAGCGATTGGAGTTTTTCGAGTTTTTCTCGAAAACTAGCACGGCGACCGCGTACGAACCATTAGAGTAACACTTTGGGAATTGAACGAGGAACACGGATCAATGGTTGTTTCCGAAGATTTGACGATTTTCGTCGCTGTCGGACGACGGTGCCGAAAGACTTTGAAACCCGCCGGGACTTTGAAATATTTCGGAGCGATTGGAGTTTTTCGAGTTTTTCTCGAAAACTAGCACGGCGACCGCGTACGAACCATTAGAGTAACACTTTGGGAATTGAACGAGGAACACGGATCAATGGTTGTTTCCGAAGATTTGACGATTTTCGTCGCTGTCGGACGACGGTGCCGAAAGACTTTGAAACCCGCCGGGACTTTGAAATATTTCGGAGCGATTGGAGTTTTTCGAGTTTTTCTCGAAAACTAGCACGGCGACCGCGTACGAACCATTAGAGTAACACTTTGGGAATTGAACGAGGAACACGGATCAATGGTTGTTTCCGAAGATTTGACGATTTTCGTCGCCGTCGGACGACGGTGCCGAAAGACTTTGAAACCCGCCGGGACTTTGAAATATTTCGGAGCGATT
>NW_027484919.1:110000-117500 GCF_050908995.1 Andrena cerasifolii
AATTGGTTGTCAATATGTACTCCAAGGTATTTTACTGTTTCGCGCATCTTGATTTGTTTCCCCTGGATTTTTATTTTCGGTGGTCTTTTTATGTCCAGCTTGCCTTTCAGAAGAATAAGTTCGGATTTGCCGACCGAGAGGGATAATTTCTCTTTGAGGCACCAGTCCTCTACAATGCTGACAACAGTTTGACCACGTTCTTCCAGATCCTTACGGCTGCTTCCAGGGACGAGGATTATAAGATCGTCAGCGTATGCGACCGCTTCGTGCCCCTTTCCAGAGAGAGTATTAAGGAGGTCGTCGAAGACGAGGTTCCAGAACGTGGGTCCCATTATGGATCCCTGAGGGCATCCTCTGGTTACTTTCTTCTGGACTTCTCCGTGCTTGCCCATAAGCCTGACCTCGCGATTGCGCAGGTAGTCGGCGATTACCTCGTATACATTCCTGGGGCACTGCCTCTCTTTTAGTCGGTGGAGTATGCTAGGCCACCACACGTGATCGAATGCACCGGCTATATCGAAGAGTATGGCCATGACGTAGTAAACTCCGTGGAATCCGTCCGTGATTTCCCTTACTTTGATGATGGCATCTTCAGTGGATCTACCTTTCACAAATCCAAATTGCCGATCCGAAGCGAGGTCGGAATCTCGAATAACTGGTCGAAGCCTCTGAATGAGCAGTTTTTCAAATGCTTTGCCGAGAACAGGTAGGAGGCAAATCGGTCGGTACGATTTGGCGAGTGATTCGTCCTTGTCGGGTGCCTTGAGGAGAGCTCGAATGGATCCGGTTTTCCAAATTTTTGGAAAGATACCAAGGCGGAGACAATTGTTGAGGATCTGGCGGAATTGGGCTCGCAGGGGGCCAAGTGCAGCTTTGAGAGCCTCTACCTCGACCCGGTCGATTCCTGGGGCCTTCCCGCTCTTGATGCTCATTACGGCGTTGCAGATTTCCGTCTCCTCGAAGGTCTGGGCGTCCTGGGTTTCTGGTGGGATATCGCGGGCCGTTCTTCTGTGTTGCTGTTCAGCGTGCGTGTCCTCCGTGTCATCCGGGACTAGAGCGTTGAGTAGATCGAGGGCTGTGGAGTCCCATGTGGGGAGTCCTTCTTGCTCATCGGTTGTCGAGGCTAGGGCCTTGTCAGGGGTTATTTTCCCCATTCTAAGTTTGTAAATTATTCCCCACGGGTTGTCGTTTCCCTCCTCGTCAACATAATTCCGCCAGCTGGACTTTTTCGTTTTGTTTACCATTGTCGTGTATTTTCTCTTTGTTCTGAAGTAAGTTTGCATCTTGAGGTTTTTGGGTTCCGGGTCCCTCTCGCGTTGGTAGATTTTCCTAGTTTTGTACGTATCCCGTTTTAGCATTGTGAGTTCTTCCGTCCACCAGGGTATCGATTTATTGTGCAATTGCTTCTTTTTCATGGCGGCGTCACAGGCATTTATGATTGCCGTCTGCAGGGCAGAAACAGCGGCCGATACATCCTCGGCCGTCTCAAGTCGGAGGTCCATGAGGTGTGACTCTTTTTCCCTGGCCAATGCAGCCTGATATTTGTCCCAGTCTGCTTTCCTGGTATTGAATCTTGGTGTGTGCATGGCATAACCAGGATTGTGCTCTGAGGAGAAGCTGAAGGTAATGACGTTGTGGTCACTAGTTGTCCACTCTTCCATCACACTCCAGTTTTTAATGAATCTAAGTGCTTGTTCAGAGGCGAGTGTTATATCGATTCGTGATTGGCCGTTGTGGGAGCGGAAGGTTGGAGGATTTCCTGGTTCGTTGATAACTGTGAGGTTGAGTTCAGATATTACTTCCTCTAATGCCTCTCCACGGTCATCGGATTCAGGAGAGTGCCATAGAGGTGACTTTGCGTTTGCATCGGCCCCGATTATGAGACGTTGGCCAGGGAGTTGGGCGACTAATTTCCTGAGGTGTGCCAGATAAGGTACAATGCTATGTGAGCATTGGAAATACATGCTTGCTATGTACACTATGCCGAACGGGCCTGTAATTTGGATGCAGGTGCAGTGCGAGTTGCTTAGGTGCGTTATTTTTAATATTGTAAGATGTGGATTTCTGATGTAGATGCTAGCGTATGCTGGGGATCCCGCTTCCGCCCCTGAGACGACGGGGGCGCGGGATCCGAGACCAATAAATTTTCCCCTTGGGTTGTAAGGCTCTTGCATAAGGAGAACGTCGATGAGTTTAGTGTCCATTTCTTTTCGGATTTCCAGAGACACTGCCTGAGATCTTCTCATGTTAAGTTGTGCGATTTTTAGTTCCGGCCACTGTGGTTTTGGGGGCTTATAAACCATAATCAGTTCGTGATAAAATGTTATTTAAGGCGGAGATGTAGGCTGGGCATTCCTTACTCGTGACGCAGTGGTCTGAGTGTTTGCCGGATTTCTTGCAGTTTGCGCAGACGAATACGTTTGATTTTTCAGGGCAATTATTATAAGTGTGTCCCGAGTTAGCGCAGCGACCACATATGTCCTTGTCCGCCTTGCAATATTTGGAGGTGTGGCCGAAAGCCTGACACTTATAACATCTGGTGGCGGCCACATAATCGTGAATTTTACAGCAGTTCCAGCCAATATAAATTCGCTCCTTTTTGAGAAGAAGGTCTCTCGCTTCTTTAGAGACATCTAGGATCCAGTTAGAAGTGTCGCGGGATTTATTTCCAGTTTTAAATGCCAGTCTTACCTGTTGTCGGAATTTCGGTTTCTCAGAGTCGCTCAAGTTTTGGTCAATGATATCTGCGAGGGTGGCGTTATCGTCCTCTGCTCTCGGGACGTCGTAGATAATTATACGCGGATTCCTTTTGGCTGGGGCTCCTGCGATGAGTCCGGCAGCTTTAAGTCTTTCGTTTTTGACGAAGACTGAGATGTCCATGTGTTTCGCGGTTTCAACGAGGATGCCATTTCCTTGAATTTTGCGGACACTCCTGACCTGTATTTTTTCGTGCTTTGGAGAGACCAACTTCAGGACAGCCTGTTTGGTTTTTTCACTCGAGTCGAAGACTTCGGTATCTTGGGGAACGATTGTGATAACGCTGGGTGGTGCTTGTATAAGGTTCGAACGTGCGGCGGTCTTGGATTTTACTCCTACGCGTTCAGCGAATGTCATGGGGCGCTGTGGAGAAGACTGGGTAGTGGCTGTTCTTCTGACGGTGGATTCGAAGACTCTGCGTTGTCCAGCACTTTCGCTTTGGAGTGCTGAGATTTGTCCTTCGAGCCGGCTGTTGGCGATAAGGGCTTCATTCAGGAGCCCTTGTGTCTTTATAAATTTATCAATGATAAATTGTACGGCGTTCGAGCTGCTTAAATTTTCCGATGTCGTGAGGAATGTGAAAAGGCTCCGTTGTATTTGTTCCGATTTAACTTTAAGGTCCTGGATGGTCGGAGGTGACGCTGGTAATGCTGGCGGGCCCATGGAGACGTTCGGTCTATAGGATTCCTCGTCACTGCTTTCGATCGCGGTGGTGGGGACGTCTGACTTGTCTGGTTTAATTGTTTTGATGGGTTTCTTCTTACGAGCTGTGTGTCCTAGGTTCACAACCGAGCTGCAGGACGTATTTCCTTTATCGGATTCCGTTTCTGAGGGGACAATTCTCCTCTTGCGTTTTTCTTTCTTCTCCTTTTCCTGCGTGTGCGAGGGTGCGTGCTCGACCAGCATTGCGTTCTTAACACTCTCTTCCATGCCGACGGAAAGACTCAGAAATCTTTCTGAGTCCCAGCGGCGTGTTGCTTTAGCTTTTAAGCGTCAAAGGAAAAATATTCTAAGTCCCAGCAGTGTTTCGAATATCCCGCGGGAGTCCGACTGTGTCGGGCTCACGCGCACACGATTGGTTGTTTGGGAGCCAATCAGCGGGCAGGACGGCCACGCCACTGCCGCTTCGGCAATGCCAGGTGGCGTCCAAGATGGCGGCTTAACCTTTGTGAGGTTATGAACACAGAATTACTTGTAATTTTGCAATTAATTGTCTCTCTGCACTTCTACTTATCTCAGAATGTGCCTAGCAACGTCCCTAACACTGTCACATGAAGGCAACACAGTGGCACAAGCAGGCACTGTACTTTGTTCTGTCGAGTGAGGGCCCGTGCGAAAAGGACGCTACGAACCCACGCCAACACGATTTTCACGATTCCTTAGCGAACCGCCAAAGTTATCGCGAAACTGATTACACAGAAATGTTCAGAGGAACTAGCGCAACACTTTAGATCACTTCACAGGATTCTATACTTGGTTTTTCCAAACTAAAGACCTCGAAACGACGGAGCGACTCGCGACGCGTCAGTCCTCTCGGCGGCCATCTTGGAAAGTCCAGTAGATAGGGACAGAGGGAATCTCGTTAATCCATTCATGCGCGTCACTAATTAGATGACGAGGCATTTGGCTACCTTAAGAGAGTCATAGTTACTCCCGCCGTTTACCCGCGCTTTTTTGAATTTCTTCACGTTGACATTCAGAGCACTGGGCAGAAATCACATTGCGTCAACACCCTCGGGGGCCATCGCAATGCTTTGTTTTAATTAGACAGTCGGATTCCCCTAGTCCGTGCCAGTTCTGAGCTGAGCGTTGAATGGCGGCCGAAGAGGACGACCACGACGGTAAAACCGACACGGAAGCCTCGCAGCAAGGAAGATCCGCGGGAGGCGATGGCACGGGACCGAGCTCGGATCCCGGATGCGAGACCGAAATCCCGACCGTTCACCTCACCCAGGCCCGGCTCGTCAACCAAACCCGTTTCCCAACCAAGCCCGACACGCCCCGCTCCTCAGAGCCAATCCTTATTCCGAAGTTACGGATCCAATTTGCCGACTTCCCTTACCTACATTAATCTATCGACTAGAGGCTCTTTACCTTGGAGACCTGCTGCGGATATGGGTACGAACCGGCGCGACACCTCCACGTGGCCCTCTCCTGGATTTTCAAGGTCCGAGGGGAAGATCCGGACACCGCCGCAACTGCGGTGCTCTTCGCGTTCCAAACCCTATCTCCCTGCTAGAGGTTTCCAGGGAACTCGAACGCTTATACAGAAAAGAAAACTCTTCCCGGATCTCCCGACGGCGTCTCCAGGTCATTTTGGGTTACCCCGACGAACACTCTTACGAGGGCCCGAATGGTTTGCGGTTCCGCTACCGGGTTCCGGAATAGGAACCGGATTCCCTTTCGCCCAACGGGTGTGTGTCTCTCTAAAAAAACTCTGTTTTAGGACACCACATCTGCATAGGATTTCTCTTAGGGCTTAGGATCGACTGACTCGTGTGCAACGGCTGTTCACACGAAACCCTTCTCCACGTCAGTCCTCCAGGGCCTCGCTGGAGTATTTGCTACTACCACCAAGATCTGCACCGACGGTGGCTCCAGGCAGGCTCACGCCCAGACCCTTCTGCGCACACCGCCGCGACCCTCCTACTCGTCAGGGCTTCATGGAGGACGGTCACCCGCGAGCGGATGGCACGTCCCTCCCCACTTGCCGCTGACGGCGGAGTATAGGCGCGACGCTTCAGCGCCATCCATTTTCAGGGCTAGTTGCTTCGGCAGGTGAGTTGTTACACACTCCTTAGCGGATTCCGACTTCCATGGCCACCGTCCTGCTGTCTTAAGCAACCAACGCCTTTCATGGTATCCCATAAGCGTCGACTTAGGCGCCTTAACTCTGCGTTTGGTTCATCCCACAGCGCCAGTTCTGCTTACCAAAATTGGCCCACTTGGCACTCTGATTCAATATAATCTCGTGGCTTCATGATCCAAGCAAGCCAGAGATCTCACCCATTTAAAGTTTGAGAATAGGTTGAGGTCGTTTCGGCCCCAAGGCCTCTAATCATTCGCTTTACCAGATGAAACTCGCACACGTTCGCGTAGGAACGAGCGAGTGCCAGCTATCCTGAGGGAAACTTCGGAGGGAACCAGCTACTAGATGGTTCGATTAGTCTTTCGCCCCTATACCCAGTTCCGACGATCGATTTGCACGTCAGAATCGCTACGGACCTCCATCAGGGTTTCCCCTGACTTCGTCCTGACCAGGCATAGTTCACCATCTTTCGGGTCCCAACGTGTACGCTCTAGGTGCGCCTCTTCTCGCAATGAGAACGAGACGCCCCGGGAGTGCGAGGCCGCATCGTAACGCGGCCGATCCTCCCTCGGTCGACGCAAAGGTCGACCTTCACTTTCATTCCGCCTTTAGGTTTCTTTCTCCCAATGACTCGCGCACATGTTAGACTCCTTGGTCCGTGTTTCAAGACGGGTCCTGAGAGTACCCAAAGCAGTAGCGTCGCCGACCGGTAATTCGAAGCTTGGCCAGTCCAAGGACACCGCCTGCTAACAGCTGGCCAGGCCCGGGGACGGCACTAGGTCCGTACCTCCGGGTAAGAACTGACCGGGCTTGCGGCGGGCCTGACGCACACACATTCGAAAATGGATTGGTTGCGGCCCGATACCGTCAGAGTACCGTCGCGCAGCCGGTCGGGCGGCCGAGGGTCTGTCGCGTGCTCTGGGAGCAACGAAACAGGCAACCGCTCGGGCCGTAGACCGACACGCAACGGGTCGCGACGTTCTACTAGGGGAGAAGTGCACGACTACGTGGCCGGAACATTCACCGCCGGTGGTGTACCCTCGCTAATGGACCACGAAAGTCCACCCGGAGTATCGCGCACCGACGGGAGCCAGCCTCGTCGACGATGAATCTCCCCATTCGATCTTTTGGGTTTCTCAGGTTTACCCCTGAACGGTTTCACGTACTCTTGAACTCTCTCTTCAAAGTTCTTTTCAACTTTCCCTCACGGTACTTGTTCGCTATCGGTCTCGTGGTTGTATTTAGCCTTAGATGGAGTTTACCACCCACTTAGGGTTGCACTCTCAAGCAACCCGACTCTATGGAGAGATCCTCCCGAAACGCGTACCGGTCGCTACGGGCCTGGCACCCTCTGCGGGTAAGTGGCCCCATTCAAGATGGACTTGGACGCGGTGCGACGTCACGGGATAAACGGATCCTCCTGAACACTACAATTCCCTGCGGCGGAACCGCGGGATTCAGTGCTGGGCTAATTCCTGTTCGCTCGCCGCTACTAAGGAAATCCTTGTTAGTTTCTTTTCCTCCGCTTAGTAATATGCTTAAATTCAGCGGGTAATCTCGCCTACTCTGAGGTCGTCAATCATTTTATATATTAATTAGGTGCCACCAGAGAAAAAACCTGAGACCGCGAAGCGGAGAGAAGATATTATATTATAAATCGTGCTCCCTCTCTCTCTTTTGGATATTTTACCTCGAGCGGGCATCCCGGCGGGAGTACGGGGGTGTGTGGGCGTAGTGCGTTGACACCGACGACGGGGCCGGGCCGGACGAGAAGCTGGGCTGAAGAATACAAGGAGAAGAAGAAGAATGAAACATACAAAACTTCTTTCTCAGATTCTTTTTCTCTTCCCTTGCTCGCTCGCAGATTCCCATGCGCACCGCGTATACGGCATCACGCCACGCACCATACACATCTTTCCCCGCGTACACATCCC
>NW_027484919.1:122500-125000 GCF_050908995.1 Andrena cerasifolii
TTCAATCTAGACACCATATATAATATATCATCCTTAGAATTTTCCACCGACTAAAACTCTCCGGATGATACGTGCCTTTCTCTCTCCAAACTCCTTTTTAATTACAACTTCGACATCATATCCTATCCGATTTTTCCACTGACTAAGATTTCAATCTCGGATATGTGCCCCTTTTCGTATACGTTCACAGAAAGATCTCGTCTCAGATTATTCAGACAAAATTCATTATATTTCCTCTTTATTAATAAGGAATGGCATCGGAAGCTCGATAAAGCGCGTATCACGCGTGCCGCTGCATCCATCGGGAAGCACGGAGTACACGCACGCTAGCATCCACCGTAGAAGCACGGACCACTACACGCTGGACAAATCGACAAAGCGCGTATCATTCACGCTGGTCATGTACGTAATAGCGCGGACAAGTGCATGCTGAGCAAACGGGAAAGCGCGAATCGTGCCATGCTGGTCATAACGAGTTGGCACGTAATGTGCGCGCTAGTCATATCGAGATCTGACACCTCTTGGGTTTGTATCTACTTTCTCCCTCTTTCAAAGTTCGATCATTTAGGTCGATACTTTATATGTACCCGACGCTAGCCTTCCTTAGCGTTTCGTTAAGTTTAAATCGTCCATCTGCGTGGATAAAGAGTTGAATGCATGATTTCGTACAAGCATACACAGTAGTGCATACGAGTCACCAACGTCACTTATGGACGCTCACCACATAAGGGCCATTCGGTCTTAGACACCGACCCGTGGTAATGCTGTGTGGAGAAATCCGAAACGCAACACGGTAAGAACAGTCGAGACAAAATCTCGAGGAGCGGTGACTGCTTCTCAACCGAGGTTATAGAATAGCCACACGCCCGACGCTGCTCCGACCGAGACGCTCGAACCGTCGCTCTCCCTTATAGATACCGAACGGTCGGCCGGAACGCCGGCGCCGCCGTACCTTACGCACGGGCGCTTATGGGCGTAAACCGCCGCTACAACAGCCCGTTCGGCCGGCACGTTGGGACTTAGCCGCAGAGAGCGTCGGAACCAAGAGTAAACCGACTAAACGAATTATTATAAACAACCGCGGTCACCATTACCCTGATAAATACACGGTCCAAAACGATATTCGAAAATAATTTTCTCGGGACTTTGAAATTTTACGGAGCGATTGGAGTTTTTCGAGTTTTTCTCGAAAACTAGCACGGCGACCGCGTACGAACCATTAGAGTAACACTTTGGGAATTGAACGAGGAACACGGATCAATGGTTGTTTCCGAAGATTTGACGATTTTCGTCGCCGTCGGACGACGGTGCCGAAAGACTTTGAAACCCGCCGGGACTTTGAAATATTTCGGAGCGATTGGAGTTTTTCGAGTTTTTCTCGAAAACTAGCACGGCGACCGCGTACGAACCATTAGAGTAACACTTTGGGAATTGAACGAGGAACACGGATCAATGGTTGTTTCCGAAGATTTGACGATTTTCGTCGCTGTCGGACGACGGTGCCGAAAGACTTTGAAACCCGCCGGGACTTTGAAATATTTCGGAGCGATTGGAGTTTTTCGAGTTTTTCTCGAAAACTAGCACGGCGACCGCGTACGAACCATTAGAGTAACACTTTGGGAATTGAACGAGGAACACGGATCAATGGTTGTTTCCGAAGATTTGACGATTTTCGTCGCCGTCGGACGACGGTGCCGAAAGACTTTGAAACCCGCCGGGACTTTGAAATATTTCGGAGCGATTGGAGTTTTTCGAGTTTTTCTCGAAAACTAGCACGGCGACCGCGTACGAACCATTAGAGTAACACTTTGGGAATTGAACGAGGAACACGGATCAATGGTTGTTTCCGAAGATTTGACGATTTTCGTCGCCGTCGGACGACGGTGCCGAAAGACTTTGAAACCCGCCGGGACTTTGAAATATTTCGGAGCGATTGGAGTTTTTCGAGTTTTTCTCGAAAACTAGCACGGCGACCGCGTACGAACCATTAGAGTAACACTTTGGGAATTGAACGAGGAACACGGATCAATGGTTGTTTCCGAAGATTTGACGATTTTCGTCGCTGTCGGACGACGGTGCCGAAAGACTTTGAAACCCGCCGGGACTTTGAAATATTTCGGAGCGATTGGAGTTTTTCGAGTTTTTCTCGAAAACTAGCACGGCGACCGCGTACGAACCATTAGAGTAACACTTTGGGAATTGAACGAGGAACACGGATCAATGGTTGTTTCCGAAGATTTGACGATTTTCGTCGCTGTCGGACGACGGTGCCGAAAGACTTTGAAACCCGCCGGGACTTTGAAATATTTCGGAGCGATTGGAGTTTTTCGAGTTTTTCTCGAAAACTAGCACGGCGACCGCGTACGAACCATTAGAGTAACACTTTGGGAATTGAACGAGGAACACGGATCAATGGTTGTTTCCGAAGATTTGACGATTTTCGTCGCCGTCGGACGACGGTGCCGAAAGACTTTGAAACCCGCCGGGACTTTGAAATATT
>NW_027484919.1:130000-135000 GCF_050908995.1 Andrena cerasifolii
GGGCCCGAATGGTTTGCGGTTCCGCTACCGGGTTCCGGAATAGGAACCGGATTCCCTTTCGCCCAACGGGTGTGTGTCTCTCTAAAAAAACTCTGTTTTAGGACACCACATCTGCATAGGATTTCTCTTAGGGCTTAGGATCGACTGACTCGTGTGCAACGGCTGTTCACACGAAACCCTTCTCCACGTCAGTCCTCCAGGGCCTCGCTGGAGTATTTGCTACTACCACCAAGATCTGCACCGACGGTGGCTCCAGGCAGGCTCACGCCCAGACCCTTCTGCGCACACCGCCGCGACCCTCCTACTCGTCAGGGCTTCATGGAGGACGGTCACCCGCGAGCGGATGGCACGTCCCTCCCCACTTGCCGCTGACGGCGGAGTATAGGCGCGACGCTTCAGCGCCATCCATTTTCAGGGCTAGTTGCTTCGGCAGGTGAGTTGTTACACACTCCTTAGCGGATTCCGACTTCCATGGCCACCGTCCTGCTGTCTTAAGCAACCAACGCCTTTCATGGTATCCCATAAGCGTCGACTTAGGCGCCTTAACTCTGCGTTTGGTTCATCCCACAGCGCCAGTTCTGCTTACCAAAATTGGCCCACTTGGCACTCTGATTCAATATAATCTCGTGGCTTCATGATCCAAGCAAGCCAGAGATCTCACCCATTTAAAGTTTGAGAATAGGTTGAGGTCGTTTCGGCCCCAAGGCCTCTAATCATTCGCTTTACCAGATGAAACTCGCACACGTTCGCGTAGGAACGAGCGAGTGCCAGCTATCCTGAGGGAAACTTCGGAGGGAACCAGCTACTAGATGGTTCGATTAGTCTTTCGCCCCTATACCCAGTTCCGACGATCGATTTGCACGTCAGAATCGCTACGGACCTCCATCAGGGTTTCCCCTGACTTCGTCCTGACCAGGCATAGTTCACCATCTTTCGGGTCCCAACGTGTACGCTCTAGGTGCGCCTCTTCTCGCAATGAGAACGAGACGCCCCGGGAGTGCGAGGCCGCATCGTAACGCGGCCGATCCTCCCTCGGTCGACGCAAAGGTCGACCTTCACTTTCATTCCGCCTTTAGGTTTCTTTCTCCCAATGACTCGCGCACATGTTAGACTCCTTGGTCCGTGTTTCAAGACGGGTCCTGAGAGTACCCAAAGCAGTAGCGTCGCCGACCGGTAATTCGAAGCTTGGCCAGTCCAAGGACACCGCCTGCTAACAGCTGGCCAGGCCCGGGGACGGCACTAGGTCCGTACCTCCGGGTAAGAACTGACCGGGCTTGCGGCGGGCCTGACGCACACACATTCGAAAATGGATTGGTTGCGGCCCGATACCGTCAGAGTACCGTCGCGCAGCCGGTCGGGCGGCCGAGGGTCTGTCGCGTGCTCTGGGAGCAACGAAACAGGCAACCGCTCGGGCCGTAGACCGACACGCAACGGGTCGCGACGTTCTACTAGGGGAGAAGTGCACGACTACGTGGCCGGAACATTCACCGCCGGTGGTGTACCCTCGCTAATGGACCACGAAAGTCCACCCGGAGTATCGCGCACCGACGGGAGCCAGCCTCGTCGACGATGAATCTCCCCATTCGATCTTTTGGGTTTCTCAGGTTTACCCCTGAACGGTTTCACGTACTCTTGAACTCTCTCTTCAAAGTTCTTTTCAACTTTCCCTCACGGTACTTGTTCGCTATCGGTCTCGTGGTTGTATTTAGCCTTAGATGGAGTTTACCACCCACTTAGGGTTGCACTCTCAAGCAACCCGACTCTATGGAGAGATCCTCCCGAAACGCGTACCGGTCGCTACGGGCCTGGCACCCTCTGCGGGTAAGTGGCCCCATTCAAGATGGACTTGGACGCGGTGCGACGTCACGGGATAAACGGATCCTCCTGAACACTACAATTCCCTGCGGCGGAACCGCGGGATTCAGTGCTGGGCTAATTCCTGTTCGCTCGCCGCTACTAAGGAAATCCTTGTTAGTTTCTTTTCCTCCGCTTAGTAATATGCTTAAATTCAGCGGGTAATCTCGCCTACTCTGAGGTCGTCAATCATTTTATATATTAATTAGGTGCCACCAGAGAAAAAACCTGAGACCGCGAAGCGGAGAGAAGATATTATATTATAAATCGTGCTCCCTCTCTCTCTTTTGGATATTTTACCTCGAGCGGGCATCCCGGCGGGAGTACGGGGGTGTGTGGGCGTAGTGCGTTGACACCGACGACGGGGCCGGGCCGGACGAGAAGCTGGGCTGAAGAATACAAGGAGAAGAAGAAGAATGAAACATACAAAACTTCTTTCTCAGATTCTTTTTCTCTTCCCTTGCTCGCTCGCAGATTCCCATGCGCACCGCGTATACGGCATCACGCCACGCACCATACACATCTTTCCCCGCGTACACATCCCGGCTCACAGCCCGACAACGACAACGACGGATCGATGTGATCGATCTCGCGTTGTATCCAGAGAGGTACCAACGCACGATTCCAGAGAAAACGTACATTTGACTCTCTTTTCTCTTCTGATCGAGAATTAGAGTCCCCCCTTAACATCTCTCTATTTGCGCCACGCCAAAGTGTCTCTTTTTCGTCGCGCATAGTCGATTCGATCCGTGAGACTCCCGCGGAACGACCACCGGTTTTTACTTTAACGTCCGTCCGCTATATTAGCTTTGAGATTCCCGCTATCCCTCACGCCTCGAGCAGCAGAGGGAACCGCGTGGGAAAAATAAGCTTTTCCGTGGACTGGACGACCGGTGAGACGCGCGGTCTCTTATACGATCGACCAACAACGCGACAAAGAAGACATGGGGCGATCGGGGAGACTCGTCCTTCCATTCAGCACGAAGGAGAGTCGTACTACCACCTTTCGCGGCATCAGCGCCTTTCGGTTCGTCAAAGTTCAAATTCGCGCAGCCGCGCCAGCGAGGATTCCGGGGTACAGAAACGTTAAACGACGCGTGCAGCAATCTCTCTCATCGGATGTTTGGCGCAAACACTCATGTGCGTCGACGGAACGTGGCCATAGGGAGAGAATGAATGTACGGCTTGGCGAGGACACGCGCGACGACGGGGAAATACATCGACCCGATCCTGTTGACGCGTGGTTATTTTTATCATCCCGCACAGCGCCGCTACTATTCATGTAATTACACACCCTTGGATCTTCACGGCGTCCCGAAGAACGAGTGTTGTGCCCTCGATGTATCTCGATTGACTTTTTATCACTTGTCAGTCAACGACGACCCTCTGTTTAAAATCCCTGGGGCCTCGTGAACGCGACGATATAGATCGGCGCACATATGCCGCGCACTGCTCTTCTCTTTCTCTATCTATCTCTCGCTCTTTGGTCCTCTTTCTCAGGACAAATTTTTCATTTCAGGCGACGTCGGGAGCACGGTAAAAGATCTCGCGCAGAACGTGAAGGCAAATCTACACCCAACCGGTGCGAGCGGAGAGGCTGCTGTGAGTTCTTTGATCCAGGGAGCGGTGCAGCACACGGGCGGTCGTTGTAAAACAACGACGCAAGACGCCGTGAAAGCACGCACGCGAGTCCGCAAGATGATCATTTTTTTCATCACGTTCGCCTCTCTCTTTTCTCGCACGGGAGGGAGTACACACGCTTCACGGTTCTCACGCGAGCCGTGGCAAACGCCGACGAACGGCCCAACTTTCGCTCGTACGTCGCGTATCTCGCGTCTATCATCGACCCGACTCCGAAACGCGTTACATCTTCGGAAACGCGAGACGGCGAGGATGATACACGTAGGAGAACCGACGCAAGCAGTCTTTTGTATGTGATAACGACCCTCAGCCAGGCGTGGTCCAGGAATTGTATCCGTGGACCGCAATGTGCGTTCGAAATGTCGATGTTCATGTGTCCTGCAGTTCACACGTTGACGCGCAATTAGCTGCGTTCTTCATCGACCCACGAGCCAAGTGATCCACCGTTCAGGGTAATCGTGTTATTAAATATGTTCGTTATATCTATTGTTCTCGGTTCGGATGAAGCCGAGGCCCGTGCGCCTCCAACCAGCGCGCGAAGGAGGTCCGGGCGTCGCCACCGTTGTGAGACGACACTGTGTGTGATTTCTGTCCAGGACGGGAACCGTCGAAACGCGCGCGGAAACACCGCGACACGTCCGACGGCCGAGCGTACTCTATTATTGTATTTCATTTAAAAACCTTCGAGATACACGGGGGTACATGAACCGTAATCGCGTACTCTGGGGGCCATCGCACGCGGCAGCGTCCTCCTTACGCACGCTCTCTATCGTCGCCGTTCCCCGAAAGCGGACGCACGGCCGGCTTCGATCGGTCCAATTGGACTTTCGCTATCGAAGCTTCACAGCCGGTCCTTTTATTTGGCTATCGGGGCGCGATTAAGTGAGCGATACTCGGGGACGCACGTCGACGCGATCGATGTGCGAGCCGCCCTAGGTTACCCGGGGATCCTCTCGGAGGAGAGGGTCTCCCCGTCCACTGGACTTTTCGGAGAGAGCGCGACCAAAACTGAGGAAGCGTAATGCGAGTGGAAGAAGCGTCGTTCGAAAGAGAGGGATAGTAGAAACGTCGCGAAGCCGAGGCTCCGACGGCGGCTCGTTTCTGCCCTCTCTCTCCCGCGCTTTACTTAACCACTCTCGGAGCGCTTGTGGTGTGTTTTCGTCCCTGTCTTGGGTCGCGAGTGACTCCTTTTATTACTCGATTCGAGCCTACACGCTCGCGCAGACAACACGCGCAGACGGTATAATTCGTATATAACGGCACACGCCTCTGATACGAGGTGAACGCGAATCGACGAGGGCGGCGGGCTACCGGAGGACGATCGCAACGACGGGTCTTGTTTTTCCCGATTCAGTTAACGACGACCTCTCTCGAGAAACCTCTCGCGAGCGCACTCGTGATCGCGTTCGTAATATTATCGTCCCGTTCTCAAAGAGGGGGCCGCGCACGTCTGGCGGTCTGGCGGGCTTGGCTCTTTGCGCTTCACCGATGGCATCGGACGGGAG
>NW_027484919.1:137500-147500 GCF_050908995.1 Andrena cerasifolii
CAACTTCGACATCATATCCTATCCGATTTTTCCACTGACTAAGATTTCAATCTCGGATATGTGCCCCTTTTCGTATACGTTCACAGAAAGATCTCGTCTCAGATTATTCAGACAAAATTCATTATATTTCCTCTTTATTAATAAGGAATGGCATCGGAAGCTCGATAAAGCGCGTATCACGCGTGCCGCTGCATCCATCGGGAAGCACGGAGTACACGCACGCTAGCATCCACCGTAGAAGCACGGACCACTACACGCTGGACAAATCGACAAAGCGCGTATCATTCACGCTGGTCATGTACGTAATAGCGCGGACAAGTGCATGCTGAGCAAACGGGAAAGCGCGAATCGTGCCATGCTGGTCATAACGAGTTGGCACGTAATGTGCGCGCTAGTCATATCGAGATCTGACACCTCTTGGGTTTGTATCTACTTTCTCCCTCTTTCAAAGTTCGATCATTTAGGTCGATACTTTATATGTACCCGACGCTAGCCTTCCTTAGCGTTTCGTTAAGTTTAAATCGTCCATCTGCGTGGATAAAGAGTTGAATGCATGATTTCGTACAAGCATACACAGTAGTGCATACGAGTCACCAACGTCACTTATGGACGCTCACCACATAAGGGCCATTCGGTCTTAGACACCGACCCGTGGTAATGCTGTGTGGAGAAATCCGAAACGCAACACGGTAAGAACAGTCGAGACAAAATCTCGAGGAGCGGTGACTGCTTCTCAACCGAGGTTATAGAATAGCCACACGCCCGACGCTGCTCCGACCGAGACGCTCGAACCGTCGCTCTCCCTTATAGATACCGAACGGTCGGCCGGAACGCCGGCGCCGCCGTACCTTACGCACGGGCGCTTATGGGCGTAAACCGCCGCTACAACAGCCCGTTCGGCCGGCACGTTGGGACTTAGCCGCAGAGAGCGTCGGAACCAAGAGTAAACCGACTAAACGAATTATTATAAACAACCGCGGTCACCATTACCCTGATAAATACACGGTCCAAAACGATATTCGAAAATAATTTTCTCGGGACTTTGAAATTTTACGGAGCGATTGGAGTTTTTCGAGTTTTTCTCGAAAACTAGCACGGCGACCGCGTACGAACCATTAGAGTAACACTTTGGGAATTGAACGAGGAACACGGATCAATGGTTGTTTCCGAAGATTTGACGATTTTCGTCGCCGTCGGACGACGGTGCCGAAAGACTTTGAAACCCGCCGGGACTTTGAAATATTTCGGAGCGATTGGAGTTTTTCGAGTTTTACTCGAAAACTAGCACGGCGACCGCGTACGAACCATTAGAGTAACACTTTGGGAATTGAACGAGGAACACGGATCAATGGTTGTTTCCGAAGATTTGACGATTTTCGTCGCTGTCGGACGACGGTGCCGAAAGACTTTGAAACCCGCCGGGACTTTGAAATATTTCGGAGCGATTGGAGTTTTTCGAGTTTTTCTCGAAAACTAGCACGGCGACCGCGTACGAACCATTAGAGTAACACTTTGGGAATTGAACGAGGAACACGGATCAATGGTTGTTTCCGAAGATTTGACGATTTTCGTCGCTGTCGGACGACGGTGCCGAAAGACTTTGAAACCCGCCGGGACTTTGAAATATTTCGGAGCGATTGGAGTTTTTCGAGTTTTTCTCGAAAACTAGCACGGCGACCGCGTACGAACCATTAGAGTAACACTTTGGGAATTGAACGAGGAACACGGATCAATGGTTGTTTCCGAAGATTTGACGATTTTCGTCGCTGTCGGACGACGGTGCCGAAAGACTTTGAAACCCGCCGGGACTTTGAAATATTTCGGAGCGATTGGAGTTTTTCGAGTTTTTCTCGAAAACTAGCACGGCGACCGCGTACGAACCATTAGAGTAACACTTTGGGAATTGAACGAGGAACACGGATCAATGGTTGTTTCCGAAGATTTGACGATTTTCGTCGCTGTCGGACGACGGTGCCGAAAGACTTTGAAACCCGCCGGGACTTTGAAATATTTCGGAGCGATTGGAGTTTTTCGAGTTTTTCTCGAAAACTAGCACGGCGACCGCGTACGAACCATTAGAGTAACACTTTGGGAATTGAACGAGGAACACGGATCAATGGTTGTTTCCGAAGATTTGACGATTTTCGTCGCTGTCGGACGACGGTGCCGAAAGACTTTGAAACCCGCCGGGACTTTGAAATATTTCGGAGCGATTGGAGTTTTTCGAGTTTTTCTCGAAAACTAGCACGGCGACCGCGTACGAACCATTAGAGTAACACTTTGGGAATTGAACGAGGAACACGGATCAATGGTTGTTTCCGAAGATTTGACGATTTTCGTCGCTGTCGGACGACGGTGCCGAAAGACTTTGAAACCCGCCGGGACTTTGAAATATTTCGGAGCGATTGGAGTTTTTCGAGTTTTTCTCGAAAACTAGCACGGCGACCGCGTACGAACCATTAGAGTAACACTTTGGGAATTGAACGAGGAACACGGATCAATGGTTGTTTCCGAAGATTTGACGATTTTCGTCGCCGTCGGACGACGGTGCCGAAAGACTTTGAAACCCGCCGGGACTTTGAAATATTTCGGAGCGATTGGAGTTTTTCGAGTTTTTCTCGAAAACTAGCACGGCGACCGCGTACGAACCATTAGAGTAACACTTTGGGAATTGAACGAGGAACACGGATCAATGGTTGTTTCCGAAGATTTGACGATTTTCGTCGCTGTCGGACGACGGTGCCGAAAGACTTTGAAACCCGCCGGGACTTTGAAATATTTCGGAGCGATTGGAGTTTTTCGAGTTTTTCTCGAAAACTAGCACGGCGACCGCGTACGAACCATTAGAGTAACACTTTGGGAATTGAACGAGGAACACGGATCAATGGTTGTTTCCGAAGATTTGACGATTTTCGTCGCCGTCGGACGACGGTGCCGAAAGACTTTGAAACCCGCCGGGACTTTGAAATATTTCGGAGCGATTGGAGTTTTTCGAGTTTTTCTCGAAAACTAGCACGGCGACCGCGTACGAACCATTAGAGTAACACTTTGGGAATTGAACGAGGAACACGGATCAATGGTTGTTTCCGAAGATTTGACGATTTTCGTCGCCGTCGGACGACGGTGCCGAAAGACTTTGAAACCCGCCGGGACTTTGAAATATTTCGGAGCGATTGGAGTTTTTCGAGTTTTTCTCGAAAACTAGCACGGCGACCGCGTACGAACCATTAGAGTAACACTTTGGGAATTGAACGAGGAACACGGATCAATGGTTGTTTCCGAAGATTTGACGATTTTCGTCGCTGTCGGACGACGGTGCCGAAAGACTTTGAAACCCGCCGGGACTTTGAAATATTTCGGAGCGATTGGAGTTTTTCGAGTTTTTCTCGAAAACTAGCACGGCGACCGCGTACGAACCATTAGAGTAACACTTTGGGAATTGAACGAGGAACACGGATCAATGGTTGTTTCCGAAGATTTGACGATTTTCGTCGCTGTCGGACGACGGTGCCGAAAGACTTTGAAACCCGCCGGGACTTTGAAATATTTCGGAGCGATTGGAGTTTTTCGAGTTTTTCTCGAAAACTAGCACGGCGACCGCGTACGAACCATTAGAGTAACACTTTGGGAATTGAACGAGGAACACGGATCAATGGTTGTTTCCGAAGATTTGACGATTTTCGTCGCCGTCGGACGACGGTGCCGAAAGACTTTGAAACCCGCCGGGACTTTGAAATATTTCGGAGCGATTGGAGTTTTTCGAGTTTTTCTCGAAAACTAGCACGGCGACCGCGTACGAACCATTAGAGTAACACTTTGGGAATTGAACGAGGAACACGGATCAATGGTTGTTTCCGAAGATTTGACGATTTTCGTCGCTGTCGGACGACGGTGCCGAAAGACTTTGAAACCCGCCGGGACTTTGAAATATTTCGGAGCGATTGGAGTTTTTCGAGTTTTTCTCGAAAACTAGCACGGCGACCGCGTACGAACCATTAGAGTAACACTTTGGGAATTGAACGAGGAACACGGATCAATGGTTGTTTCCGAAGATTTGACGATTTTCGTCGCTGTCGGACGACGGTGCCGAAAGACTTTGAAACCCGCCGGGACTTTGAAATATTTCGGAGCGATTGGAGTTTTTCGAGTTTTTCTCGAAAACTAGCACGGCGACCGCGTACGAACCATTAGAGTAACACTTTGGGAATTGAACGAGGAACACGGATCAATGGTTGTTTCCGAAGATTTGACGATTTTCGTCGCTGTCGGACGACGGTGCCGAAAGACTTTGAAACCCGCCGGGACTTTGAAATATTTCGGAGCGATTGGAGTTTTTCGAGTTTTTCTCGAAAACTAGCACGGCGACCGCGTACGAACCATTAGAGTAACACTTTGGGAATTGAACGAGGAACACGGATCAATGGTTGTTTCCGAAGATTTGACGATTTTTCGTCGCTGTCGGACGACGGTGCCGAAAGACTTTGAAACCCGCCGGGACTTTGAAATATTTCGGAGCGATTGGAGTTTTTCGAGTTTTTCTCGAAAACTAGCACGGCGACCGCGTACGAACCATTAGAGTAACACTTTGGGAATTGAACGAGGAACACGGATCAATGGTTGTTTCCGAAGATTTGACGATTTTCGTCGCTGTCGGACGACGGTGCCGAAAGACTTTGAAACCCGCCGGGACTTTGAAATATTTCGGAGCGATTGGAGTTTTTCGAGTTTTTCTCGAAAACTAGCACGGCGACCGCGTACGAACCATTAGAGTAACACTTTGGGAATTGAACGAGGAACACGGATCAATGGTTGTTTCCGAAGATTTGACGATTTTCGTCGCTGTCGGACGACGGTGCCGAAAGACTTTGAAACCCGCCGGGACTTTGAAATATTTCGGAGCGATTGGAGTTTTTCGAGTTTTTCTCGAAAACTAGCACGGCGACCGCGTACGAACCATTAGAGTAACACTTTGGGAATTGAACGAGGAACACGGATCAATGGTTGTTTCCGAAGATTTGACGATTTTCGTCGCTGTCGGACGACGGTGCCGAAAGACTTTGAAACCCGCCGGGACTTTGAAATATTTCGGAGCGATTGGAGTTTTTCGAGTTTTTCTCGAAAACTAGCACGGCGACCGCGTACGAACCATTAGAGTAACACTTTGGGAATTGAACGAGGAACACGGATCAATGGTTGTTTCCGAAGATTTGACGATTTTCGTCGCTGTCGGACGACGGTGCCGAAAGACTTTGAAACCCGCCGGGACTTTGAAATATTTCGGAGCGATTGGAGTTTTTCGAGTTTTTCTCGAAAACTAGCACGGCGACCGCGTACGAACCATTAGAGTAACACTTTGGGAATTGAACGAGGAACACGGATCAATGGTTGTTTCCGAAGATTTGACGATTTTCGTCGCCGTCGGACGACGGTGCCGAAAGACTTTGAAACCCGCCGGGACTTTGAAATATTTCGGAGCGATTGGAGTTTTTCGAGTTTTTCTCGAAAACTAGCACGGCGACCGCGTACGAACCATTAGAGTAACACTTTGGGAATTGAACGAGGAACACGGATCAATGGTTGTTTCCGAAGATTTGACGATTTTCGTCGCTGTCGGACGACGGTGCCGAAAGACTTTGAAACCCGCCGGGACTTTGAAATATTTCGGAGCGATTGGAGTTTTTCGAGTTTTTCTCGAAAACTAGCACGGCGACCGCGTACGAACCATTAGAGTAACACTTTGGGAATTGAACGAGGAACACGGATCAATGGTTGTTTCCGAAGATTTGACGATTTTCGTCGCTGTCGGACGACGGTGCCGAAAGACTTTGAAACCCGCCGGGACTTTGAAATATTTCGGAGCGATTGGAGTTTTTCGAGTTTTTCTCGAAAACTAGCACGGCGACCGCGTACGAACCATTAGAGTAACACTTTGGGAATTGAACGAGGAACACGGATCAATGGTTGTTTCCGAAGATTTGACGATTTTCGTCGCTGTCGGACGACGGTGCCGAAAGACTTTGAAACCCGCCGGGACTTTGAAATATTTCGGAGCGATTGGAGTTTTTCGAGTTTTTCTCGAAAACTAGCACGGCGACCGCGTACGAACCATTAGAGTAACACTTTGGGAATTGAACGAGGAACACGGATCAATGGTTGTTTCCGAAGATTTGACGATTTTCGTCGCCGTCGGACGACGGTGCCGAAAGACTTTGAAACCCGCCGGGACTTTGAAATATTTCGGAGCGATTGGAGTTTTTCGAGTTTTTCTCGAAAACTAGCACGGCGACCGCGTACGAACCATTAGAGTAACACTTTGGGAATTGAACGAGGAACACGGATCAATGGTTGTTTCCGAAGATTTGACGATTTTCGTCGCCGTCGGACGACGGTGCCGAAAGACTTTGAAACCCGCCGGGACTTTGAAATATTTCGGAGCGATTGGAGTTTTTCGAGTTTTTCTCGAAAACTAGCACGGCGACCGCGTACGAACCATTAGAGTAACACTTTGGGAATTGAACGAGGAACACGGATCAATGGTTGTTTCCGAAGATTTGACGATTTTCGTCGCTGTCGGACGACGGTGCCGAAAGACTTTGAAACCCGCCGGGACTTTGAAATATTTCGGAGCGATTGGAGTTTTTCGAGTTTTTCTCGAAAACTAGCACGGCGACCGCGTACGAACCATTAGAGTAACACTTTGGGAATTGAACGAGGAACACGGATCAATGGTTGTTTCCGAAGATTTGACGATTTTCGTCGCTGTCGGACGACGGTGCCGAAAGACTTTGAAACCCGCCGGGACTTTGAAATATTTCGGAGCGATTGGAGTTTTTCGAGTTTTTCTCGAAAACTAGCACGGCGACCGCGTACGAACCATTAGAGTAACACTTTGGGAATTGAACGAGGAACACGGATCAATGGTTGTTTCCGAAGATTTGACGATTTTCGTCGCCGTCGGACGACGGTGCCGAAAGACTTTGAAACCCGCCGGGACTTTGAAATATTTCGGAGCGATTGGAGTTTTTCGAGTTTTTCTCGAAAACTAGCACGGCGACCGCGTACGAACCATTAGAGTAACACTTTGGGAATTGAACGAGGAACACGGATCAATGGTTGTTTCCGAAGATTTGACGATTTTCGTCGCCGTCGGACGACGGTGCCGAAAGACTTTGAAACCCGCCGGGACTTTGAAATATTTCGGAGCGATTGGAGTTTTTCGAGTTTTTCTCGAAAACTAGCACGGCGACCGCGTACGAACCATTAGAGTAACACTTTGGGAATTGAACGAGGAACACGGATCAATGGTTGTTTCCGAAGATTTGACGATTTTCGTCGCCGTCGGACGACGGTGCCGAAAGACTTTGAAACCCGCCGGGACTTTGAAATATTTCGGAGCGATTGGAGTTTTTCGAGTTTTTCTCGAAAACTAGCACGGCGACCGCGTACGAACCATTAGAGTAACACTTTGGGAATTGAACGAGGAACACGGATCAATGGTTGTTTCCGAAGATTTGACGATTTTCGTCGCCTGTCGGACGACGGTGCCGAAAGACTTTGAAACCCGCCGGGACTTTGAAATATTTCGGAGCGATTGGAGTTTTTCGAGTTTTTCTCGAAAACTAGCACGGCGACCGCGTACGAACCATTAGAGTAACACTTTGGGAATTGAACGAGGAACACGGATCAATGGTTGTTTCCGAAGATTTGACGATTTTCGTCGCTGTCGGACGACGGTGCCGAAAGACTTTGAAACCCGCCGGGACTTTGAAATATTTCGGAGCGATTGGAGTTTTTCGAGTTTTTCTCGAAAACTAGCACGGCGACCGCGTACGAACCATTAGAGTAACACTTTGGGAATTGAACGAGGAACACGGATCAATGGTTGTTTCCGAAGATTTGACGATTTTCGTCGCTGTCGGACGACGGTGCCGAAAGACTTTGAAACCCGCCGGGACTTTGAAATATTTCGGAGCGATTGGAGTTTTTCGAGTTTTTCTCGAAAAACTAGCACGGCGACCGCGTACGAACCATTAGAGTAACACTTTGGGAATTGAACGAGGAACACGGATCAATGGTTGTTTCCGAAGATTTGACGATTTTCGTCGCCGTCGGACGACGGTGCCGAAAGACTTTGAAACCCGCCGGGACTTTGAAATATTTCGGAGCGATTGGAGTTTTTCGAGTTTTTCTCGAAAACTAGCACGGCGACCGCGTACGAACCATTAGAGTAACACTTTGGGAATTGAACGAGGAACACGGATCAATGGTTGTTTCCGAAGATTTGACGATTTTCGTCGCCGTCGGACGACGGTGCCGAAAGACTTTGAAACCCGCCGGGACTTTGAAATATTTCGGAGCGATTGGAGTTTTTCGAGTTTTTCTCGAAAACTAGCACGGCGACCGCGTACGAACCATTAGAGTAACACTTTGGGAATTGAACGAGGAACACGGATCAATGGTTGTTTCCGAAGATTTGACGATTTTCGTCGCCGTCGGACGACGGTGCCGAAAGACTTTGAAACCCGCCGGGACTTTGAAATATTTCGGAGCGATTGGAGTTTTTCGAGTTTTTCTCGAAAACTAGCACGGCGACCGCGTACGAACCATTAGAGTAACACTTTGGGAATTGAACGAGGAACACGGATCAATGGTTGTTTCCGAAGATTTGACGATTTTCGTCGCTGTCGGACGACGGTGCCGGAAAGACTTTGAAACCCGCCGGGACTTTGAAATATTTCGGAGCGATTGGAGTTTTTCGAGTTTTTCTCGAAAACTAGCACGGCGACCGCGTACGAACCATTAGAGTAACACTTTGGGAATTGAACGAGGAACACGGATCAATGGTTGTTTCCGAAGATTTGACGATTTTCGTCGCTGTCGGACGACGGTGCCGAAAGACTTTGAAACCCGCCGGGACTTTGAAATATTTCGGAGCGATTGGAGTTTTTCGAGTTTTTCTCGAAAACTAGCACGGCGACCGCGTACGAACCATTAGAGTAACACTTTGGGAATTGAACGAGGAACACGGATCAATGGTTGTTTCCGAAGATTTGACGATTTTCGTCGCTGTCGGACGACGGTGCCGAAAGACTTTGAAACCCGCCGGGACTTTGAAATATTTCGGAGCGATTGGAGTTTTTCGAGTTTTTCTCGAAAACTAGCACGGCGACCGCGTACGAACCATTAGAGTAACACTTTGGGAATTGAACGAGGAACACGGATCAATGGTTGTTTCCGAAGATTTGACGATTTTCGTCGCTGTCGGACGACGGTGCCGAAAGACTTTGAAACCCGCCGGGACTTTGAAATATTTCGGAGCGATTGGAGTTTTTCGAGTTTTTCTCGAAAACTAGCACGGCGACCGCGTACGAACCATTAGAGTAACACTTTGGGAATTGAACGAGGAACACGGATCAATGGTTGTTTCCGAAGATTTGACGATTTTCGTCGCTGTCGGACGACGGTGCCGAAAGACTTTGAAACCCGCCGGGACTTTGAAATATTTCGGAGCGATTGGAGTTTTTCGAGTTTTTCTCGAAAACTAGCACGGCGACCGCGTACGAACCATTAGAGTAACACTTTGGGAATTGAACGAGGAACACGGATCAATGGTTGTTTCCGAAGATTTGACGATTTTCGTCGCCGTCGGACGACGGTGCCGAAAGACTTTGAAACCCGCCGGGACTTTGAAATATTTCGGAGCGATTTGGAGTTTTTCGAGTTTTTCTCGAAAACTAGCACGGCGACCGCGTACGAACCATTAGAGTAACACTTTGGGAATTGAACGAGGAACACGGATCAATGGTTGTTTCCGAAGATTTGACGATTTTCGTCGCCGTCGGACGACGGTGCCGAAAGACTTTGAAACCCGCCGGGACTTTGAAATATTTCGGAGCGATTGGAGTTTTTCGAGTTTTTCTCGAAAACTAGCACGGCGACCGCGTACGAACCATTAGAGTAACACTTTGGGAATTGAACGAGGAACACGGATCAATGGTTG
>NW_027484919.1:152500-167500 GCF_050908995.1 Andrena cerasifolii
ACACGTGATCGAATGCACCGGCTATATCGAAGAGTATGGCCATGACGTAGTAAACTCCGTGGAATCCGTCCGTGATTTCCCTTACTTTGATGATGGCATCTTCAGTGGATCTACCTTTCACAAATCCAAATTGCCGATCCGAAGCGAGGTCGGAATCTCGAATAACTGGTCGAAGCCTCTGAATGAGCAGTTTTTCAAATGCTTTGCCGAGAACAGGTAGGAGGCAAATCGGTCGGTACGATTTGGCGAGTGATTCGTCCTTGTCGGGTGCCTTGAGGAGAGCTCGAATGGATCCGGTTTTCCAAATTTTTGGAAAGATACCAAGGCGGAGACAATTGTTGAGGATCTGGCGGAATTGGGCTCGCAGGGGGCCAAGTGCAGCTTTGAGAGCCTCTACCTCGACCCGGTCGATTCCTGGGGCCTTCCCGCTCTTGATGCTCATTACGGCGTTGCAGATTTCCGTCTCCTCGAAGGTCTGGGCGTCCTGGGTTTCTGGTGGGATATCGCGGGCCGTTCTTCTGTGTTGCTGTTCAGCGTGCGTGTCCTCCGTGTCATCCGGGACTAGAGCGTTGAGTAGATCGAGGGCTGTGGAGTCCCATGTGGGGAGTCCTTCTTGCTCATCGGTTGTCGAGGCTAGGGCCTTGTCAGGGGTTATTTTCCCCATTCTAAGTTTGTAAATTATTCCCCACGGGTTGTCGTTTCCCTCCTCGTCAACATAATTCCGCCAGCTGGACTTTTTCGTTTTGTTTACCATTGTCGTGTATTTTCTCTTTGTTCTGAAGTAAGTTTGCATCTTGAGGTTTTTGGGTTCCGGGTCCCTCTCGCGTTGGTAGATTTTCCTAGTTTTGTACGTATCCCGTTTTAGCATTGTGAGTTCTTCCGTCCACCAGGGTATCGATTTATTGTGCAATTGCTTCTTTTTCATGGCGGCGTCACAGGCATTTATGATTGCCGTCTGCAGGGCAGAAACAGCGGCCGATACATCCTCGGCCGTCTCAAGTCGGAGGTCCATGAGGTGTGACTCTTTTTCCCTGGCCAATGCAGCCTGATATTTGTCCCAGTCTGCTTTCCTGGTATTGAATCTTGGTGTGTGCATGGCATAACCAGGATTGTGCTCTGAGGAGAAGCTGAAGGTAATGACGTTGTGGTCACTAGTTGTCCACTCTTCCATCACACTCCAGTTTTTAATGAATCTAAGTGCTTGTTCAGAGGCGAGTGTTATATCGATTCGTGATTGGCCGTTGTGGGAGCGGAAGGTTGGAGGATTTCCTGGTTCGTTGATAACTGTGAGGTTGAGTTCAGATATTACTTCCTCTAATGCCTCTCCACGGTCATCGGATTCAGGAGAGTGCCATAGAGGTGACTTTGCGTTTGCATCGGCCCCGATTATGAGACGTTGGCCAGGGAGTTGGGCGACTAATTTCCTGAGGTGTGCCAGATAAGGTACAATGCTATGTGAGCATTGGAAATACATGCTTGCTATGTACACTATGCCGAACGGGCCTGTAATTTGGATGCAGGTGCAGTGCGAGTTGCTTAGGTGCGTTATTTTTAATATTGTAAGATGTGGATTTCTGATGTAGATGCTAGCGTATGCTGGGGATCCCGCTTCCGCCCCTGAGACGACGGGGGCGCGGGATCCGAGACCAATAAATTTTCCCCTTGGGTTGTAAGGCTCTTGCATAAGGAGAACGTCGATGAGTTTAGTGTCCATTTCTTTTCGGATTTCCAGAGACACTGCCTGAGATCTTCTCATGTTAAGTTGTGCGATTTTTAGTTCCGGCCACTGTGGTTTTGGGGGCTTATAAACCATAATCAGTTCGTGATAAAATGTTATTTAAGGCGGAGATGTAGGCTGGGCATTCCTTACTCGTGACGCAGTGGTCTGAGTGTTTGCCGGATTTCTTGCAGTTTGCGCAGACGAATACGTTTGATTTTTCAGGGCAATTATTATAAGTGTGTCCCGAGTTAGCGCAGCGACCACATATGTCCTTGTCCGCCTTGCAATATTTGGAGGTGTGGCCGAAAGCCTGACACTTATAACATCTGGTGGCGGCCACATAATCGTGAATTTTACAGCAGTTCCAGCCAATATAAATTCGCTCCTTTTTGAGAAGAAGGTCTCTCGCTTCTTTAGAGACATCTAGGATCCAGTTAGAAGTGTCGCGGGATTTATTTCCAGTTTTAAATGCCAGTCTTACCTGTTGTCGGAATTTCGGTTTCTCAGAGTCGCTCAAGTTTTGGTCAATGATATCTGCGAGGGTGGCGTTATCGTCCTCTGCTCTCGGGACGTCGTAGATAATTATACGCGGATTCCTTTTGGCTGGGGCTCCTGCGATGAGTCCGGCAGCTTTAAGTCTTTCGTTTTTGACGAAGACTGAGATGTCCATGTGTTTCGCGGTTTCAACGAGGATGCCATTTCCTTGAATTTTGCGGACACTCCTGACCTGTATTTTTTCGTGCTTTGGAGAGACCAACTTCAGGACAGCCTGTTTGGTTTTTTCACTCGAGTCGAAGACTTCGGTATCTTGGGGAACGATTGTGATAACGCTGGGTGGTGCTTGTATAAGGTTCGAACGTGCGGCGGTCTTGGATTTTACTCCTACGCGTTCAGCGAATGTCATGGGGCGCTGTGGAGAAGACTGGGTAGTGGCTGTTCTTCTGACGGTGGATTCGAAGACTCTGCGTTGTCCAGCACTTTCGCTTTGGAGTGCTGAGATTTGTCCTTCGAGCCGGCTGTTGGCGATAAGGGCTTCATTCAGGAGCCCTTGTGTCTTTATAAATTTATCAATGATAAATTGTACGGCGTTCGAGCTGCTTAAATTTTCCGATGTCGTGAGGAATGTGAAAAGGCTCCGTTGTATTTGTTCCGATTTAACTTTAAGGTCCTGGATGGTCGGAGGTGACGCTGGTAATGCTGGCGGGCCCATGGAGACGTTCGGTCTATAGGATTCCTCGTCACTGCTTTCGATCGCGGTGGTGGGGACGTCTGACTTGTCTGGTTTAATTGTTTTGATGGGTTTCTTCTTACGAGCTGTGTGTCCTAGGTTCACAACCGAGCTGCAGGACGTATTTCCTTTATCGGATTCCGTTTCTGAGGGGACAATTCTCCTCTTGCGTTTTTCTTTCTTCTCCTTTTCCTGCGTGTGCGAGGGTGCGTGCTCGACCAGCATTGCGTTCTTAACACTCTCTTCCATGCCGACGGAAAGACTCAGAAATCTTTCTGAGTCCCAGCGGCGTGTTGCTTTAGCTTTTAAGCGTCAAAGGAAAAATATTCTAAGTCCCAGCAGTGTTTCGAATATCCCGCGGGAGTCCGACTGTGTCGGGCTCACGCGCACACGATTGGTTGTTTGGGAGCCAATCAGCGGGCAGGACGGCCACGCCACTGCCGCTTCGGCAATGCCAGGTGGCGTCCAAGATGGCGGCTTAACCTTTGTGAGGTTATGAACACAGAATTACTTGTAATTTTGCAATTAATTGTCTCTCTGCACTTCTACTTATCTCAGAATGTGCCTAGCAACGTCCCTAACACTGTCACATGAAGGCAACACAGTGGCACAAGCAGGCACTGTACTTTGTTCTGTCGAGTGAGGGCCCGTGCGAAAAGGACGCTACGAACCCACGCCAACACGATTTTCACGATTCCTTAGCGAACCGCCAAAGTTATCGCGAAACTGATTACACAGAAATGTTCAGAGGAACTAGCGCAACACTTTAGATCACTTCACAGGATTCTATACTTGGTTTTTCCAAACTAAAGACCTCGAAACGACGGAGCGACTCGCGACGCGTCAGTCCTCTCGGCGGCCATCTTGGAAAGTCAGTAGATAGGGACATTTTTTTTTCATTTTTTTTTTCATTTAATTTCAAATCTTGTGTGGCTATCGAGCTTTCACTCATTGCCACCTTGGAACCAAACGTGAGTTAAAATAGTACAATTATTTAATAATTTGGATTCAATTTTGAATACAGTTATATTTTTTACGTAAAGAATAATTATTAACATATGATTTTATACATTTCCCAAAATTTTTCTTTCTATATTCTAGACTCGAGATTTAGTAC
The DNA here is from genome assembly GCF_050908995.1 of Andrena cerasifolii. NCBI lineage: Eukaryota > Metazoa > Arthropoda > Insecta > Hymenoptera > Andrenidae > Andrena > Andrena cerasifolii. The sequence continues at coordinate 156,566 of NW_027484919.1, forward strand.
TATTAATTTTGTTTACATAATTTTAGTTTCTATTTTTAAATTTAAATTTAAATTATAAATTTTTACTTCTAATTTTAATCTTGTTTTCAGTTTTCAGGGTCTCTTAGCCAGCAGAGTTTCTGCCGTTTCCCGTCCCTAGCCACGTGGAGGCGGACCCAAGTTCTACTATCGAATGAGGTAAGCTTCTCTAACATCAAATAAATCTTTAACAAATTGTGAAAACTTTTCGAAATTAGTTTTACTATCTATTAATTTTTGTTTATTACTTCTTGTTATTCTTAATTCGGGGTATCTTATACTTTCGTACGAAATGCATTCATAAAGAATATGATCGACGGTTTCTTCCTTCTCCTCGCATAATGGACATATTTTGGTGTCATCTAGTCCTCTTCTATATAATGATCCCTTAAAAGGACCATACCCTGTTAGAACATATACACCATGTCTGCTCGGATTGAACCAATGGTTCTCAGAGGCAAAATTAACATTTTTTATGAAACTGTACGTATCTCTACCACGATTGTCAGTGTTCCATCTGGTTTGCCATATCTCTTCAACTTCCAATCTTAATTTTCCTGTTTCCTCGTCCATATTTATATTTGTGATTGACTCTTTTTCTCTAAATCTATAATTTTTCCACGTTGTTGTCATATTATGTTTGACCCGGTAAATAATTCCTCGTTCTACAACTTCCAAATCAAGCGGCTTCATGCCACTTATTATTTGCAAAGCAACCGTAGCTGTTGTTCTACAGGCTCTTGTAAGAGCCAGAAGTAGTAGTCTCTGCATGGCCAATAAATGTCTTTTGACTAGTGCGTGATCTACTCTCTCGAACCAAACGGACGCCCCGTAGCAAGCGATGGGTAAGGCCACCGCTTTATATAAGATTCTTATAATGTGGGTCTTCAATCCCCATTGCTCGTTAGCCATTCTCCTAATTGACATTATAAACTTGGTTACTTTATCTCGTAAATACTTTGCATGGGCAATAAAGTTCATTTTTTCATCTATGATAATTCCTAAATACCTAGTTTCCGTGTTATACTTAACATTAACGTTATTCACTTTTATAATTGGCATTCTATCTCGGCTCAACTTGCCCTTCATCAACATAGCAACTGTCTTGGGTGTAGATATCTTTAACTTGTGTAGTGAGCACCAATCTGCAATAATTTTCATTAACCTCGTCGCGTGTGTCTCTATCTCCCTTCTGGAGTTTCCCTTTATCAAAATTGCTAAATCATCCGCGTAAGCAATAGCTTCAATTTCTTCTTCATCTTCACTATTTTCAATTTGATTCAAAAGTGCATCCATGCACCAATTCCAGGCCATAGGGCCAATAACTGAACCTTGAGGGCAGCCTTTCCTCATCTTTCTTCTTATTTTTTCATTTTTGCTCTTAACAATCATTTCCCTATTTCTGAAATAACTACCAACTATATTTAGTAGGCTGCTGCTGCATTGAGCATCAACAAGTCTTGTCTTAATTGTTGGCCACCAGAGGTTGTCAAAGGCGCCCTCAATGTCTATAAAAAGGGTTACTACCAGTTTCTTTTCTGTAAGGAATATGCCTTTCTTAAGCTTATTAATTGCATCTTCAGTTGACCTACCTGTCCTAAACCCAAACTGTCGTTGACTCTGCATTCCTTTCTCTATATATTTTACTTCTATCCGGTTGACTATCACTCTCTCGTAGATTTTACCTAACACGGGCAATAGTGCTATAGGTCGGTAAGAGTTAAGTTTCATTCTGTCTTTGGTTCTATCTTTTAAAATTACTTTAAGCGATGCGACTTTCCATTTTCGGGGGAAGCTATTGCTGCGCAGACAGTTGTTAAAAAGATTATATATGACAATCGGACTACTCTTCCAAAATGCCTTTATTATTTCTGAAGTGAATCCATCAAAGCCCGGAGCTTTCTTATTTTTTGTCCTACGTATGGCGCTATCAATCTCGTCTATTGTAATATCTTCTTCAACATCCAAATTTTTATATATACTATTTTTCACTCTTATTCTTTTATGAGCGTCCGTTTCGCCCGTCCTCACGTCTTCAGGCACGCATTTATCCATTAGTTTGCTCATTGTCTCATTCCAGTTTGCCGTAAATTCTCCATCAGGAAGAGCAAGCGAGCACACACAGTCCGACTTATTCAATTTTTCACGAGCAATTTTATATACAATACTCCATGGATCTTTATTTCCTTCAGTCGAAATAAAATTTTGCCATGTTGCTTTTTTACTTCTTTTTGTTTCTGCTACATATTTATTTCTTGCTTTTCTATATTTTTCTTTAGTCTCTTCTATCAGGTTTACCTGGCCTAACCTTCGAGCTCTTGCTAATTCTCCTTTACGCAGGTTTGCTTCGCTGCGCAATAATAGCAGCTGGTCGTTCCACCATGGAACGGCCCCACTTTTTGTTCTTCTCATAGGTATTGAACCATCACAAATCTCACGAAGAGTTTTATTAAGCAAGTCGACTGCCTCATCAGGTTCTTTTTGCTTTATTAAATCAATCAAATTTTCGTTAAATTTTTCTATTGTCAGTTTCTCAAAACTAGACCAGTCAGCTTTTTTTATATTATATGTGTCCTGTTTATACCATTTTTCTTGTGTCGGAACTTCAAAATCTATATCAAATTGTATTAGATTATGATCGCTGACTGAGCATATAGTTACTACATTCCAATTCAATTTCTTGCTTAACATATTTCTGGAGACAAAAGTAACGTCAATATTCGACTCACCATTTATGGTGGAAAAGGTATATGGATTATTTGGCTCATTTGCACAGTACATTTCATTAGCTGCCAAGAACTCCTCTACTATTTTGCCCCTTTCATCCGTGGTTCCAGAGAACCAAACTTCAGATTTTGCGTTTGAATCCATTAATATTATTATTTTCTGTCCATTTAACTTATACATTATATTTTCGATTTGATTAAGGAACTGCTCGATTGGGTGTGAACATTGGCAATAGACATTGATAACATAAAAACTGTCTTTTTTTGTAAATACTTGGAAACACATTATATGTTCAGATTCTTCGAAGGTGTATTGAAATATATCTATATTTTTGTTATTTGAGATGACTGCAGCTACCCAGGGGTTTACCACGTTGGGTTGAATTAATTTTAAGCTAGGGGAGGTATACCCTCTCACCAGCCCTTTAAATGTATAAGGTTCCTGAACGCATAAGATATCAAAATTGTGTTCTAGAATTATTGATTCTAAATCCGCTGCTGCAGCCATCGATCTTTGGGCATTGATTTGACCTATTTTTATCCGCATTCTAATTTATTACGGTACAAATCCAAGTATTTTATATATTCTGGACAGGATTTATTCTTCACATCATGATCAACATCTCTTCTTTTAAAACGCGTACAGTTCACACATCGCGGAGCCTCTTTCTTATCACAGTTCACTTTCAAGTGGTCTTTAGAACCACACGTTTCGCACAGCTGATCTGGCGCACTACAAAACTTTGCAAAGTGCCCATATGCATGACATTTAAAGCATCGTATTATATTGAGGTACTCTTTAACTCGATACACTCTCCAGAGCATAAAGATGCGTCCCTTATCAACGAGACTTTCCAGAGACCGTCCAGGAATTTGAACAATCCAGTTGACTCTGTTTTCTTTAGATTTGAAGCAGTGTCTAAAAGAGATGTTGCTTCTCAATTCCGCTAGTTCTTTCTCGTTATTTGTATCAAAGTTCTTTATTATCAATTCCTCTTTAAGATCTTCAGCTTTATAGTCTTTTTCAACATCATATATAATTATAGACGGGCTTATTTTCTTTGGTTTATCAATTTTTAGTCCTATTTTTTCTAATTTAGCTTCATTTATAAGTTCTACATCTTTTTTATCCTTGACTTCAATCACTATACCCTTATTTCTCATTTGCCTTATGCCTCTTACCTTTAGTTGTCCTCTTATGCTATTCAAGTTCTTTGTAACATCCATTCTTATGTCATCATTACTTCGTTTATCATCGTCTTTTTCAGGTCTTATTAATAGTACTTCATAATTATCCTTTTTGATTTTATTTCTTTCAGGCGTAGGTGCCATACCTGGCCGGAGTGACGATGGCCCCGAGGACAAGGCCTGCGCAAAGCTGCGAGACGTACCGGAAGCATCATGTTGGCAAGCAATTTTTATTTTTAATTTCTCATTTTCCAATATCTCATCCTGCAGTTTATTTTCAATAATTTTCCATCTGTCTAATATAAATTTTATTGCTACTTTGGTAACCTTATTCGTTTCATTAAATAAAAATTCCTCTAACATATTTCTCTCTCTCCTAACATCGTCAAAAGCGCTAGGCTTATAACTCTCGTCGGCAAAACTATTCACTTCCTCAGATACTCGCCTTCTTTTTAGAGGTTCACGTCTCAGTTTAACTACACTATCATCTGTTTGAGAAGACATTGAACTTGCACGACTGGAACGGGTACGAGAACTAGTCGCTAGTTCTTCCATCGTCACCTCTGTCATCTCCTCATTATTATTTTTTTTTTTTGGTATTTTTTGTATTTTTGTTTTTGTTTGTTTGGTTTTAATATTAGCATCCATAATTGATCCCACGAGTATGGTGGATTTGAGGTCCACCCCCTTCAGAGCCACCTATGAGGGGGTAAAGCTGCGAACGTGCATATAAATAAGCACATCCTTAAGGTCGAGAGGGCGCTAGGTATCCCGACCTTGGTCGCTAGGGACTGATGCACCCACCAGCCACGCGTCCGCGCAGAGTCGGACGCGTGCCCCATCGCCACGCACCATAGCTTGGGGCTTAGGGATTTTTTAGAGAGGTTTTTCTCCTCGCGGCCCGGCCGATTAAGGCAAGGCCCCCGCTCCCCGACGCCACATACCACCGAGACAAGTCTCGATGGGTCGTCGCGACGCCGGGGTTTACGGTAGCTCGGGCCCTCGGGGTCGCCACTCCCCGTACTGTCAGCATGCCTCCGCGGCATGCCGCAGCCCCTGAGGGAGTAGATAGGGACAGAGGGAATCTCGTTAATCCATTCATGCGCGTCACTAATTAGATGACGAGGCATTTGGCTACCTTAAGAGAGTCATAGTTACTCCCGCCGTTTACCCGCGCTTTTTTGAATTTCTTCACGTTGACATTCAGAGCACTGGGCAGAAATCACATTGCGTCAACACCCTCGGGGGCCATCGCAATGCTTTGTTTTAATTAGACAGTCGGATTCCCCTAGTCCGTGCCAGTTCTGAGCTGAGCGTTGAATGGCGGCCGAAGAGGACGACCACGACGGTAAAACCGACACGGAAGCCTCGCAGCAAGGAAGATCCGCGGGAGGCGATGGCACGGGACCGAGCTCGGATCCCGGATGCGAGACCGAAATCCCGACCGTTCACCTCACCCAGGCCCGGCTCGTCAACCAAACCCGTTTCCCAACCAAGCCCGACACGCCCCGCTCCTCAGAGCCAATCCTTATTCCGAAGTTACGGATCCAATTTGCCGACTTCCCTTACCTACATTAATCTATCGACTAGAGGCTCTTTACCTTGGAGACCTGCTGCGGATATGGGTACGAACCGGCGCGACACCTCCACGTGGCCCTCTCCTGGATTTTCAAGGTCCGAGGGGAAGATCCGGACACCGCCGCAACTGCGGTGCTCTTCGCGTTCCAAACCCTATCTCCCTGCTAGAGGTTTCCAGGGAACTCGAACGCTTATACAGAAAAGAAAACTCTTCCCGGATCTCCCGACGGCGTCTCCAGGTCATTTTGGGTTACCCCGACGAACACTCTTACGAGGGCCCGAATGGTTTGCGGTTCCGCTACCGGGTTCCGGAATAGGAACCGGATTCCCTTTCGCCCAACGGGTGTGTGTCTCTCTAAAAAAACTCTGTTTTAGGACACCACATCTGCATAGGATTTCTCTTAGGGCTTAGGATCGACTGACTCGTGTGCAACGGCTGTTCACACGAAACCCTTCTCCACGTCAGTCCTCCAGGGCCTCGCTGGAGTATTTGCTACTACCACCAAGATCTGCACCGACGGTGGCTCCAGGCAGGCTCACGCCCAGACCCTTCTGCGCACACCGCCGCGACCCTCCTACTCGTCAGGGCTTCATGGAGGACGGTCACCCGCGAGCGGATGGCACGTCCCTCCCCACTTGCCGCTGACGGCGGAGTATAGGCGCGACGCTTCAGCGCCATCCATTTTCAGGGCTAGTTGCTTCGGCAGGTGAGTTGTTACACACTCCTTAGCGGATTCCGACTTCCATGGCCACCGTCCTGCTGTCTTAAGCAACCAACGCCTTTCATGGTATCCCATAAGCGTCGACTTAGGCGCCTTAACTCTGCGTTTGGTTCATCCCACAGCGCCAGTTCTGCTTACCAAAATTGGCCCACTTGGCACTCTGATTCAATATAATCTCGTGGCTTCATGATCCAAGCAAGCCAGAGATCTCACCCATTTAAAGTTTGAGAATAGGTTGAGGTCGTTTCGGCCCCAAGGCCTCTAATCATTCGCTTTACCAGATGAAACTCGCACACGTTCGCGTAGGAACGAGCGAGTGCCAGCTATCCTGAGGGAAACTTCGGAGGGAACCAGCTACTAGATGGTTCGATTAGTCTTTCGCCCCTATACCCAGTTCCGACGATCGATTTGCACGTCAGAATCGCTACGGACCTCCATCAGGGTTTCCCCTGACTTCGTCCTGACCAGGCATAGTTCACCATCTTTCGGGTCCCAACGTGTACGCTCTAGGTGCGCCTCTTCTCGCAATGAGAACGAGACGCCCCGGGAGTGCGAGGCCGCATCGTAACGCGGCCGATCCTCCCTCGGTCGACGCAAAGGTCGACCTTCACTTTCATTCCGCCTTTAGGTTTCTTTCTCCCAATGACTCGCGCACATGTTAGACTCCTTGGTCCGTGTTTCAAGACGGGTCCTGAGAGTACCCAAAGCAGTAGCGTCGCCGACCGGTAATTCGAAGCTTGGCCAGTCCAAGGACACCGCCTGCTAACAGCTGGCCAGGCCCGGGGACGGTACTAGGTCCGTACCTCCGGGTAAGAACTGACCGGGCTTGCGGCGGGCCTGACGCACACACATTCGAAAATGGATTGGTTGCGGCCCGATACCGTCAGAGTACCGTCGCGCAGCCGGTCGGGCGGCCGAGGGTCTGTCGCGTGCTCTGGGAGCAACGAAACAGGCAACCGCTCGGGCCGTAGACCGACACGCAACGGGTCGCGACGTTCTACTAGGGGAGAAGTGCACGACTACGTGGCCGGAACATTCACCGCCGGTGGTGTACCCTCGCTAATGGACCACGAAAGTCCACCCGGAGTATCGCGCACCGACGGGAGCCAGCCTCGTCGACGATGAATCTCCCCATTCGATCTTTTGGGTTTCTCAGGTTTACCCCTGAACGGTTTCACGTACTCTTGAACTCTCTCTTCAAAGTTCTTTTCAACTTTCCCTCACGGTACTTGTTCGCTATCGGTCTCGTGGTTGTATTTAGCCTTAGATGGAGTTTACCACCCACTTAGGGTTGCACTCTCAAGCAACCCGACTCTATGGAGAGATCCTCCCGAAACGCGTACCGGTCGCTACGGGCCTGGCACCCTCTGCGGGTAAGTGGCCCCATTCAAGATGGACTTGGACGCGGTGCGACGTCACGGGATAAACGGATCCTCCTGAACACTACAATTCCCTGCGGCGGAACCGCGGGATTCAGTGCTGGGCTAATTCCTGTTCGCTCGCCGCTACTAAGGAAATCCTTGTTAGTTTCTTTTCCTCCGCTTAGTAATATGCTTAAATTCAGCGGGTAATCTCGCCTACTCTGAGGTCGTCAATCATTTTATATATTAATTAGGTGCCACCAGAGAAAAAACCTGAGACCGCGAAGCGGAGAGAAGATATTATATTATAAATCGTGCTCCCTCTCTCTCTTTTGGATATTTTACCTCGAGCGGGCATCCCGGCGGGAGTACGGGGGTGTGTGGGCGTAGTGCGTTGACACCGACGACGGGGCCGGGCCGGACGAGAAGCTGGGCTGAAGAATACAAGGAGAAGAAGAAGAATGAAACATACAAAACTTCTTTCTCAGATTCTTTTTCTCTTCCCTTGCTCGCTCGCAGATTCCCATGCGCACCGCGTATACGGCATCACGCCACGCACCATACACATCTTTCCCCGCGTACACATCCCGGCTCACAGCCCGACAACGACAACGACGGATCGATGTGATCGATCTCGCGTTGTATCCAGAGAGGTACCAACGCACGATTCCGGAGAAAACGTACATTTGACTCTCTTTTCTCTTCTGATCGAGAATTAGAGTCCCCCCTTAACATCTCTCTATTTGCGCCACGCCAAAGTGTCTCTTTTTCGTCGCGCATAGTCGATTCGATCCGTGAGACTCCCGCGGAACGACCACCGGTTTTTACTTTAACGTCCGTCCGCTATATTAGCTTTGAGATTCCCGCTATCCCTCACGCCTCGAGCAGCAGAGGGAACCGCGTGGGAAAAATAAGCTTTTCCGTGGACTGGACGACCGGTGAGACGCGCGGTCTCTTATACGATCGACCAACAACGCGACAAAGAAGACATGGGGCGATCGGGGAGACTCGTCCTTCCATTCAGCACGAAGGAGAGTCGTACTACCACCTTTCGCGGCATCAGCGCCTTTCGGTTCGTCAAAGTTCAAATTCGCGCAGCCGCGCCAGCGAGGATTCCGGGGTACAGAAACGTTAAACGACGCGTGCAGCAATCTCTCTCATCGGATGTTTGGCGCAAACACTCATGTGCGTCGACGGAACGTGGCCATAGGGAGAGAATGAATGTACGGCTTGGCGAGGACACGCGCGACGACGGGGAAATACATCGACCCGATCCTGTTGACGCGTGGTTATTTTTATCATCCCGCACAGCGCCGCTACTATTCATGTAATTACACACCCTTGGATCTTCACGGCGTCCCGAAGAACGAGTGTTGTGCCCTCGATGTATCTCGATTGACTTTTTATCACTTGTCAGTCAACGACGACCCTCTGTTTAAAATCCCTGGGGCCTCGTGAACGCGACGATATAGATCGGCGCACATATGCCGCGCACTGCTCTTCTCTTCTCTTTCTCTATCTATCTCTCGCTCTTTGGTCCTCTTTCTCAGGACAAATTTTTCATTTCAGGCGACGTCGGGAGCACGGTAAAAGATCTCGCGCAGAACGTGAAGGCAAATCTACACCCAACCGGTGCGAGCGGAGAGGCTGCTGTGAGTTCTTTGATCCAGGGAGCGGTGCAGCACACGGGCGGTCGTTGTAAAACAACGACGCAAGACGCCGTGAAAGCACGCACGCGAGTCCGCAAGATGATCATTTTTTTCATCACGTTCGCCTCTCTCTTTTCTCGCACGGGAGGGAGTACACACGCTTCACGGTTCTCACGCGAGCCGTGGCAAACGCCGACGAACGGCCCAACTTTCGCTCGTACGTCGCGTATCTCGCGTCTATCATCGACCCGACTCCGAAACGCGTTACATCTTCGGAAACGCGAGACGGCGAGGATGATACACGTAGGAGAACCGACGCAAGCAGTCTTTTGTATGTGATAACGACCCTCAGCCAGGCGTGGTCCAGGAATTGTATCCGTGGACCGCAATGTGCGTTCGAAATGTCGATGTTCATGTGTCCTGCAGTTCACACGTTGACGCGCAATTAGCTGCGTTCTTCATCGACCCACGAGCCAAGTGATCCACCGTTCAGGGTAATCGTGTTATTAAATATGTTCGTTATATCTATTGTTCTCGGTTCGGATGAAGCCGAGGCCCGTGCGCCTCCAACCAGCGCGCGAAGGAGGTCCGGGCGTCGCCACCGTTGTGAGACGACACTGTGTGTGATTTCTGTCCAGGACGGGAACCGTCGAAACGCGCGCGGAAACACCGCGACACGTCCGACGGCCGAGCGTACTCTATTATTGTATTTCATTTAAAAACCTTCGAGATACACGGGGGTACATGAACCGTAATCGCGTACTCTGGGGGCCATCGCACGCGGCAGCGTCCTCCTTACGCACGCTCTCTATCGTCGCCGTTCCCCGAAAGCGGACGCACGGCCGGCTTCGATCGGTCCAATTGGACTTTCGCTATCGAAGCTTCACAGCCGGTCCTTTTATTTGGCTATCGGGGCGCGATTAAGTGAGCGATACTCGGGGACGCACGTCGACGCGATCGATGTGCGAGCCGCCCTAGGTTACCCGGGGATCCTCTCGGAGGAGAGGGTCTCCCCGTCCACTGGACTTTTCGGAGAGAGCGCGACCAAAACTGAGGAAGCGTAATGCGAGTGGAAGAAGCGTCGTTCGAAAGAGAGGGATAGTAGAAACGTCGCGAAGCCGAGGCTCCGACGGCGGCTCGTTTCTGCCCTCTCTCTCCCGCGCTTTACTTAACCACTCTCGGAGCGCTTGTGGTGTGTTTTCGTCCCTGTCTTGGGTCGCGAGTGACTCCTTTTATTACTCGATTCGAGCCTACACGCTCGCGCAGACAACACGCGCAGACGGTATAATTCGTATATAACGGCACACGCCTCTGATACGAGGTGAACGCGAATCGACGAGGGCGGCGGGCTACCGGAGGACGATCGCAACGACGGGTCTTGTTTTTCCCGATTCAGTTAACGACGACCTCTCTCGAGAAACCTCTCGCGAGCGCACTCGTGATCGCGTTCGTAATATTATCGTCCCGTTCTCAAAGAGGGGGCCGCGCACGTCTGGCGGTCTGGCGGGCTTGGCTCTTTGCGCTTCACCGATGGCATCGGACGGGAGCGTCGCGATGAGAAACCAGGTTCTCCGTCTGTAGCGACCTCCGCGCGTAAGCCGTGCCACGCGGTGTAATATATATATATATATATATATATATATATATATATATATAGGAGAAATTCATTCCCGTTTAGTTTCTGTTTAAATGC
>NW_027484919.1:170000-175000 GCF_050908995.1 Andrena cerasifolii
TAATAAGGAATGGCATCGGAAGCTCGATAAAGCGCGTATCACGCGTGCCGCTGCATCCATCGGGAAGCACGGAGTACACGCACGCTAGCATCCACCGTAGAAGCACGGACCACTACACGCTGGACAAATCGACAAAGCGCGTATCATTCACGCTGGTCATGTACGTAATAGCGCGGACAAGTGCATGCTGAGCAAACGGGAAAGCGCGAATCGTGCCATGCTGGTCATAACGAGTTGGCACGTAATGTGCGCGCTAGTCATATCGAGATCTGACACCTCTTGGGTTTGTATCTACTTTCTCCCTCTTTCAAAGTTCGATCATTTAGGTCGATACTTTATATGTACCCGACGCTAGCCTTCCTTAGCGTTTCGTTAAGTTTAAATCGTCCATCTGCGTGGATAAAGAGTTGAATGCATGATTTCGTACAAGCATACACAGTAGTGCATACGAGTCACCAACGTCACTTATGGACGCTCACCACATAAGGGCCATTCGGTCTTAGACACCGACCCGTGGTAATGCTGTGTGGAGAAATCCGAAACGCAACACGGTAAGAACAGTCGAGACAAAATCTCGAGGAGCGGTGACTGCTTCTCAACCGAGGTTATAGAATAGCCACACGCCCGACGCTGCTCCGACCGAGACGCTCGAACCGTCGCTCTCCCTTATAGATACCGAACGGTCGGCCGGAACGCCGGCGCCGCCGTACCTTACGCACGGGCGCTTATGGGCGTAAACCGCCGCTACAACAGCCCGTTCGGCCGGCACGTTGGGACTTAGCCGCAGAGAGCGTCGGAACCAAGAGTAAACCGACTAAACGAATTATTATAAACAACCGCGGTCACCATTACCCTGATAAATACACGGTCCAAAACGATATTCGAAAATAATTTTCTCGGGACTTTGAAATTTTACGGAGCGATTGGAGTTTTTCGAGTTTTTCTCGAAAACTAGCACGGCGACCGCGTACGAACCATTAGAGTAACACTTTGGGAATTGAACGAGGAACACGGATCAATGGTTGTTTCCGAAGATTTGACGATTTTCGTCGCCGTCGGACGACGGTGCCGAAAGACTTTGAAACCCGCCGGGACTTTGAAATATTTCGGAGCGATTGGAGTTTTTCGAGTTTTTCTCGAAAACTAGCACGGCGACCGCGTACGAACCATTAGAGTAACACTTTGGGAATTGAACGAGGAACACGGATCAATGGTTGTTTCCGAAGATTTGACGATTTTCGTCGCTGTCGGACGACGGTGCCGAAAGACTTTGAAACCCGCCGGGACTTTGAAATATTTCGGAGCGATTGGAGTTTTTCGAGTTTTTCTCGAAAACTAGCACGGCGACCGCGTACGAACCATTAGAGTAACACTTTGGGAATTGAACGAGGAACACGGATCAATGGTTGTTTCCGAAGATTTGACGATTTTCGTCGCCGTCGGACGACGGTGCCGAAAGACTTTGAAACCCGCCGGGACTTTGAAATATTTCGGAGCGATTGGAGTTTTTCGAGTTTTTCTCGAAAACTAGCACGGCGACCGCGTACGAACCATTAGAGTAACACTTTGGGAATTGAACGAGGAACACGGATCAATGGTTGTTTCCGAAGATTTGACGATTTTCGTCGCCGTCGGACGACGGTGCCGAAAGACTTTGAAACCCGCCGGGACTTTGAAATATTTCGGAGCGATTGGAGTTTTTCGAGTTTTTCTCGAAAACTAGCACGGCGACCGCGTACGAACCATTAGAGTAACACTTTGGGAATTGAACGAGGAACACGGATCAATGGTTGTTTCCGAAGATTTGACGATTTTCGTCGCTGTCGGACGACGGTGCCGAAAGACTTTGAAACCCGCCGGGACTTTGAAATATTTCGGAGCGATTGGAGTTTTTCGAGTTTTTCTCGAAAACTAGCACGGCGACCGCGTACGAACCATTAGAGTAACACTTTGGGAATTGAACGAGGAACACGGATCAATGGTTGTTTCCGAAGATTTGACGATTTTCGTCGCTGTCGGACGACGGTGCCGAAAGACTTTGAAACCCGCCGGGACTTTGAAATATTTCGGAGCGATTGGAGTTTTTCGAGTTTTTCTCGAAAACTAGCACGGCGACCGCGTACGAACCATTAGAGTAACACTTTGGGAATTGAACGAGGAACACGGATCAATGGTTGTTTCCGAAGATTTGACGATTTTCGTCGCCGTCGGACGACGGTGCCGAAAGACTTTGAAACCCGCCGGGACTTTGAAATATTTCGGAGCGATTGGAGTTTTTCGAGTTTTTCTCGAAAACTAGCACGGCGACCGCGTACGAACCATTAGAGTAACACTTTGGGAATTGAACGAGGAACACGGATCAATGGTTGTTTCCGAAGATTTGACGATTTTCGTCGCCGTCGGACGACGGTGCCGAAAGACTTTGAAACCCGCCGGGACTTTGAAATATTTCGGAGCGATTGGAGTTTTTCGAGTTTTTCTCGAAAACTAGCACGGCGACCGCGTACGAACCATTAGAGTAACACTTTGGGAATTGAACGAGGAACACGGATCAATGGTTGTTTCCGAAGATTTGACGATTTTCGTCGCTGTCGGACGACGGTGCCGAAAGACTTTGAAACCCGCCGGGACTTTGAAATATTTCGGAGCGATTGGAGTTTTTCGAGTTTTTCTCGAAAACTAGCACGGCGACCGCGTACGAACCATTAGAGTAACACTTTGGGAATTGAACGAGGAACACGGATCAATGGTTGTTTCCGAAGATTTGACGATTTTCGTCGCTGTCGGACGACGGTGCCGAAAGACTTTGAAACCCGCCGGGACTTTGAAATATTTCGGAGCGATTGGAGTTTTTCGAGTTTTTCTCGAAAACTAGCACGGCGACCGCGTACGAACCATTAGAGTAACACTTTGGGAATTGAACGAGGAACACGGATCAATGGTTGTTTCCGAAGATTTGACGATTTTCGTCGCCGTCGGACGACGGTGCCGAAAGACTTTGAAACCCGCCGGGACTTTGAAATATTTCGGAGCGATTGGAGTTTTTCGAGTTTTTCTCGAAAACTAGCACGGCGACCGCGTACGAACCATTAGAGTAACACTTTGGGAATTGAACGAGGAACACGGATCAATGGTTGTTTCCGAAGATTTGACGATTTTCGTCGCCGTCGGACGACGGTGCCGAAAGACTTTGAAACCCGCCGGGACTTTGAAATATTTCGGAGCGATTGGAGTTTTTCGAGTTTTTCTCGAAAACTAGCACGGCGACCGCGTACGAACCATTAGAGTAACACTTTGGGAATTGAACGAGGAACACGGATCAATGGTTGTTTCCGAAGATTTGACGATTTTCGTCGCCGTCGGACGACGGTGCCGAAAGACTTTGAAACCCGCCGGGACTTTGAAATATTTCGGAGCGATTGGAGTTTTTCGAGTTTTTCTCGAAAACTAGCACGGCGACCGCGTACGAACCATTAGAGTAACACTTTGGGAATTGAACGAGGAACACGGATCAATGGTTGTTTCCGAAGATTTGACGATTTTCGTCGCCGTCGGACGACGGTGCCGAAAGACTTTGAAACCCGCCGGGACTTTGAAATATTTCGGAGCGATTGGAGTTTTTCGAGTTTTTCTCGAAAACTAGCACGGCGACCGCGTACGAACCATTAGAGTAACACTTTGGGAATTGAACGAGGAACACGGATCAATGGTTGTTTCCGAAGATTTGACGATTTTCGTCGCTGTCGGACGACGGTGCCGAAAGACTTTGAAACCCGCCGGGACTTTGAAATATTTCGGAGCGATTGGAGTTTTTCGAGTTTTTCTCGAAAACTAGCACGGCGACCGCGTACGAACCATTAGAGTAACACTTTGGGAATTGAACGAGGAACACGGATCAATGGTTGTTTCCGAAGATTTGACGATTTTCGTCGCTGTCGGACGACGGTGCCGAAAGACTTTGAAACCCGCCGGGACTTTGAAATATTTCGGAGCGATTGGAGTTTTTCGAGTTTTTCTCGAAAACTAGCACGGCGACCGCGTACGAACCATTAGAGTAACACTTTGGGAATTGAACGAGGAACACGGATCAATGGTTGTTTCCGAAGATTTGACGATTTTCGTCGCCGTCGGACGACGGTGCCGAAAGACTTTGAAACCCGCCGGGACTTTGAAATATTTCGGAGCGATTGGAGTTTTTCGAGTTTTTCTCGAAAACTAGCACGGCGACCGCGTACGAACCATTAGAGTAACACTTTGGGAATTGAACGAGGAACACGGATCAATGGTTGTTTCCGAAGATTTGACGATTTTCGTCGCCGTCGGACGACGGTGCCGAAAGACTTTGAAACCCGCCGGGACTTTGAAATATTTCGGAGCGATTGGAGTTTTTCGAGTTTTTCTCGAAAACTAGCACGGCGACCGCGTACGAACCATTAGAGTAACACTTTGGGAATTGAACGAGGAACACGGATCAATGGTTGTTTCCGAAGATTTGACGATTTTCGTCGCTGTCGGACGACGGTGCCGAAAGACTTTGAAACCCGCCGGGACTTTGAAATATTTCGGAGCGATTGGAGTTTTTCGAGTTTTTCTCGAAAACTAGCACGGCGACCGCGTACGAACCATTAGAGTAACACTTTGGGAATTGAACGAGGAACACGGATCAATGGTTGTTTCCGAAGATTTGACGATTTTCGTCGCTGTCGGACGACGGTGCCGAAAGACTTTGAAACCCGCCGGGACTTTGAAATATTTCGGAGCGATTGGAGTTTTTCGAGTTTTTCTCGAAAACTAGCACGGCGACCGCGTACGAACCATTAGAGTAACACTTTGGGAATTGAACGAGGAACACGGATCAATGGTTGTTTCCGAAGATTTGACGATTTTCGTCGCCGTCGGACGACGGTGCCGAAAGACTTTGAAACCCGCCGGGACTTTGAAATATTTCGGAGCGATTGGAGTTTTTCGAGTTTTTCTCGAAAACTAGCACGGCGACCGCG